>NW_005842606.1:340159-347471 GCF_000455745.1 Alligator sinensis
GTGGCACTGTGTGCAGTCAAACTAGATTGCTATATCTGTGCTGATGAGGCTCAAGTGAATGTGTAAGCCTAGTCATGGCCAGACAACTGTGGAAACAGCTATTTATGGGGGAGGAAAAGTAAAGGCCAGCCTGCAGCACTTACTATCCATCTCAAGTGTCATTGATACAACTGCTGGTTCTTAGAAAACCATAGGGATGGCCCTGTGGTTTAATTGTGATGCAGAAGCAGGATTTGAGTCTTATATCCTACACTCTTGGTGCAGGAGAAGAGTAGGAAAAATGCTGAAGTAAGAAGAGGAAAAAGCATTTTAACTGCTTTGGAATAAGCTGTCTGCCTCCCCACCATCTTTTGGAGCAGCACTGATGGGCTTTGGATGTGGTTCCATTCAGCCCTATTTAAGCACAGTACAGGAAGAGTATACCTAATCAGCATGTAGTGACAAACAAGAGTGTTTCACCTAGCCTGGACTACACTGAGAAGTTCAGGAAAGTCCCACTTCTTGATTTTAACAAAGGTGGACAACAAGGTTCAAACTGACCATGGACACTTTGACCATCATGCCATTTAAACCTCCTGCATAGGAAAGTAGGGTGACAGGAACCTCACAAGGTCATCTAGTCTAGCCTCCTACTCAAGGCAAGATAGTCCCTGACTAAGCTATCCAAGTCAAGTGTCTGTCTAACCTGCTTTGGAAATTTCCATAGATGGAGATTCAACAACTTTTCTAGGTAGCCTGTTCCAATGTTTGACCACCCTCATAGTCAGAAAGTTCCTCCTAATCTTCAACCTAAATTTCCTCTGCTGTGGGTTGAGGACATTGTTCCTATTCCTATCCCCTGTGGCCATAGAGAAAAGCTCATCTCCATCTTCTCTGTAATTGCCCTTCAGGTATTTGAAGACTATCAAATAACTCCTCAGTTTTCTATTCTCTAGACTGAACAATCCTAGTTCTTTGAGCCTTTCCTCATAAATCTTGCCTTCCAGGCCCCTAATCCTTCTTGTCACTCTGTGCTGAACTCTTTCCAAGCTCCTCACATCCTTCCTGAAGTGTGGGGCTCAAAACTGGACACAGTTCTCCAGGTGAAGCCTCACCAGTGATGAAAAGACATGAAGAATCACTTTCTTTGATCTGCAAGTGATACACCTGGTAATACAATCCAGGATGCTGTTGGCTTTTTTGCAGCAAGAACACACTAGCCTCATATTCAGCTTATGGTCAACTATAACCTTCACATCCTTCCCTGCAGTATTGTAGCCTAGACAATTGCCCCCCTGCCTGTATTTGTACATGCACTTCTTCCATCCTAAATACAGATGTTTGTGCTTGTCCTTGTTGAATCTAGTCTGATTGATAATGGACCATTTCTCCAGTCTATCCAGGTCATTTTATACCTCCTTCCAGCTAGACAATGAGCCATTGATGGCTACCTGTTGAATATGACAATCCAACCAGTTAGGTGTATCCATATTACCGTACTTTTGTCTAGTTTGTTAATCTAGTAGTGGGAGACCTCCCTATGTTTTTATTGCAGGGAATACATTTGATTTACAGCAGAACTTTTGGTTTCTTTATCTTCTGTATCCATTTTGTGATCAATGGCCAACTATTTAGCCATTACAGTGATGTCTTAAGGAAATAAAGATGGGCAGATTCATTGGCATTACAGAGATGCCTAAAGGCCCTAAGGGAGACCATGACTACCATTGTTTGGGCACCATGCAGACACCAAAGGAGTTAAAGAACAGTTTTCATGAAAATGATATCTATGAGGAAATTTACCATTATTGCAAGTGTTTTGTTTGCAGAACAGGGCAGTTTATTAAACTAAAAGGAGTGTCTACATCCCTGACCATTTGGAAAACTTTTTGTTATAAATGATACTTCAAAATTTTAATTTCCCCAGAATCTATTTTCAATGGTTCAAGAATTGTAATGAGGCATAAACAGATTCTGTGCAAACAGTTTTGTTTTAATTTTCTGAGATAGAATATGGGCATTTAAGAACAATGGTATGATAAGCATAAACAGTAGTAGACATGTTCAGTTCTAAACCAGATCTCAGTTGGTTTATTAGATTAAAACCAGTCCCAACGTTTATTCTTCTGGAAGCAAATTCTACCTCAGAAGTACTTGGAGGTAGGCTACTTTGCTCTGTGCTTGAAGAGGGTGTTTCACTTGTGTAGCCTGGGGCAGGTGTTACCAGCCTTTACCATTTTCAGGGGCTTAGTGGTAGAAGTGTGGATAAAGCAGAATGCCCCAAATTCTATTTCAGAATACCTACAGAGTGAACTTTTGCAGATATAGCCACTAGCTTGGTTAGCAAAGTGAATAAAACAATCAACATGTCTAGCTAAATCAGTAATGCGATCAAATTAAACAAAGCAAAATACCTGAAAGAAAACATAATAAAAGAAGACATTACAGTAAACAATCCAAATATAATATACCATAGCATTTGCTTAAAATTGCCAGTAGTAGTGACTGATGTGGCCAAATGTATTAGATATACTTGCTATAATATATATTTTGTGTTAAGTTTCTTAGATAAGTTGTAAAAACACAGCAGCCTTGTAAGTGAAGGCCATAAACCAAGGTGGAAAGAAAACAGGATTGTGGCAAGCAGCCTTACAAGATGGAAGGAGATAAGAAGTCCTCCAGAACTGTAATTTTCAAAAGGGCATAAATCCCAGCTACTTGGCACCTTCCAAGTCCAGAGAAAAATTGGTATGGTCTGGTTTCCAAAATAAGTCTCAGTGAAACAAATACATTTAAATAAACCAATCAGAAAGAATAGTTATTTGAATAAGCCATGTATAAATATGGGGTATAGACTTGTTGGAAAATTGGGGAGCTCAGGAAATTCAAGACCTTCTGCCACTCTGTATCACCCTTCTCTGCCTTCCAAAGTCTCTTCAGTTGGAATAGGTAAGTCTCTATGGGAGCTTTTACACATGCTGCGGGGGATGGAGGTGCTTTAATTAGCGTGGTTATGACAGCCACTCTAATTAAAGTGCCTGCAGCGTCTCGTGTATCAGCATCCCTGGAATTCAAAGTGGCGGCAGGGGTGTTTGAACTAAAGCTCGTTGAATGAGCTTTAGTTAAAGCATGCCCAACACCATTTCGAAGTGTGGAGATGCTGGTACAGGAGATGTGGAGGCTGGCTAGAGTGTGTACATGTTATAATTACAGCATGTTGGAGCAGCCTCCTGGCACATCTACAGGCACCCTATTGGATTGTCACAGTTAGCCAGAGACATCAGGATAAGTGTTTATTCTTATGCTTGGGGGGTGAAAGCAATAAAAGATCATATTGGTTGTAGACTTGCATCTTGCCTCTTTGTCAGAAGCCAGCTTGCCAGTATATCTATAACTTAGGTATCATAAGCTATAATGCATGTTGCTGCTGTGTTGTAGAGTTGTTTGCACTTCTCTGCCACTTTTTGTGGTAAAATGCAAGTCAGTCAGTCAGTCAGTCAGTCAGCGTGTGAGTAATTGCTGAGCCATGTGATAGTGTTCTCAGTGGCCATGTGCAGTTCCTCTAGTCCACCACTGAACTTAGTTAGCAAGCTGTCATTGACAATATGTGATGTGGTATGTGTTTTGCCATAGCTACAGTGTGGATTGTTGCAAAGACCCCAACAGTGGAGGTTGGCTGAGCACAGACCTTGCCCTGTCCAGAACATATTTGGCAAGGCCTACTGACGGCATGGCAGGTTGAAGCCAGGTGGGCAGACTGCAGGATCTGTGATAAGGAACTTGTTTGGTAGTAACATTGACCACTGTTTGAAACAAGTGAGGCCACAGGATTTCAACCCACCAGGAAAAGTCAGCAATCTGACTTGGGTGGTAGCAGGATCCTACCTGCTAGATAGAATAGAGGATCATCACAAAGGGTTAAATGAATAGTAACTGTATCTTAATTCTGTGTATGAGTTTACAGGATAAGTCCTGATCATGACATGCTGTAGTCATGTTTCACTAAAGGCCAAGCAGTTCTGAGTTTGTGATGACAGATTTGTGGACTCATCTTGGATCCTAATAGGGGAGAAACTGAGGATGTAAGGCTCATAAAATGCAGATGGAATATGGTCAGGGGTGAAAACCTTGCAGCCCAGAGTGACTGAGACATGCCAGAGGGCACACTTGATCAGGGCAAATGTGGGATGAAAATAACTAGTAGTTTTGCCATGCATGTAGAGAAGTTTAGGAAAAAGGCAGCCCTCCTTAGGAGACCCCATGTGGTGCTAAATGGGATGTTAGTAAAGGTAACTTTCCTAGGTGAAGAGGTTCAAAATGAATCAAAGTGAAGTCATGTTAGGCATTTCAAGCAGAAGAACTGAAGTTAAAAAGCAAGAAGTTAATAAAGAGAGTTCAGCTGTAAGCTTCATGTCAGTGGGCGCATCTACATGCATGCATTTACTGTGCGGTAACCAAAATTGTTGTGCAGTACAGGCACGCATCTATATGCACACCCATACCGTGCAGTAAATATGGTGACTTATGCCAACTTGAACATAAATTTGATACCTGCATCATGCAGGTATCAAATTTATGCCTGATCAGTTACTGCTCAGTAACGCATATGTAGACGCCTTACTGCTCAGTAACCCGGGCAGCCTCCCTGCTGGGTCTCCCCAGCCACTAAATTTAGTCCCAGGTTGCTTGCACATGTAGATGCCAGCCTATTCCCACTTACTGCACAGTAATTTACTGCACAGTAAATTTAAGCTGGCGTAAATGCACATGTAGACACGCCCAGTCAGTCACTGGCAGAGAGAACTAACTAGTCTGGGTGTCAGGTGTGTAAATGTGAATACTAGGCTCTGTGGGCTAAAACTTTACGAGTTACTTTAGCTTATAGAACATGTTAAGATAAACAAACAGGATAGGGCAAATCATACAAGACATCCATTATCAGAAATGTAAGAAAAGAGTAAAGCATATGAAAAACCAACCTCAGGTGAAAAGCAGCATGACTTATACTGTGCTGCAAAGAAGAGTATTTAAATAATAAGGAAAAGAAACAATACTCTTGTATCATGGTTATAAATGGATCTTAGGCAATCCTAAATATAGAAAATTAATAAAAATGCTAAAAAATGCCAGAAAGTAAAAAATGATACAGCCTGCAGCTGCCTCCATTTCTTAGAGTTAAGAGTTACTTTAAGACATCACTAGGCTTGCTTGGTTAAGGGCAGAGTTAGAAAAATGCAGTCATTGGCACTATACAACTATTAACTCTGCACATCTTGCACAGTCTACTACAGATTTTTAACCAGAACATAATATGTGTAGGAAACAGGAATATGAGCTACTGTATGTTGAACATAGGCATACTTCCTTGTGGTTGGCCCACTGAAAACTTTACACAGCTGCTTGCTTTAACACAGCAGCATTCATGATAGAAACCAGAGCAGCATTGCCCATGTTTTAAACAGAAGGCTCCTGCTGCCTTGATGTCTTCTCTGATGGTCTCAACTTTGGATTTCACCCTCTCACCTACAATGAAATAGCCTGAAGTTGTGAGGCTTTGCATCTGGGCCTTAAAGTATGGCTTTCCCTAGGCACCTGGCATGTGGAGAGAATGGGACTTCAAAGCAAACTGAATCTGTTTATCCATCACTCCACTGGTTTGATTAGGGGTCATTATAATTTGTCTAGCTATTTTACTACACTACTGTACACTTTCATATGGATGTCTTTTCACATGAATTGGCACACACAGACATTGAGGGCTCCTGGACAGAAATGTATTCATTAGAATATGAGGACAGCAGGGACCTGTTTGAAAGATGACTAGTTAATTTGTACCATTCTGTATATCCATTTCTATCCTATTGTCTCATTACCCAAAGCTGACAGTGACTCAGAGCTGCCTTAATTATGTTTATTATGTTGGTCATTCTGATTTTGCTATAAGAAGGGAGGGAACATTGACTTGTAGATACATTCTGTGCGGAAGAAATTGAGCTGTCATCTCAGTCATCTTCAGACCAAACTAAGGTGAGCACAGCCATTTAGTATCCAGAGGGCTCTGTAATGGTTACTGTGGGTCAGAGTTCTGGATACAGACACCTCAGGACTGTCATATTTGTAACACAGATCCCAGTTTTGCTCCTGGAACACCTTCTACAGTAGTTCAATAAGATATAAGGAGTTCCTTCGCAAGATCCTTCCCTTTGTCGTCTGCTGCTACCTGATACCACCAGAGGGCAGCAGACGTTTACAGCTCCTCACTATACTGAGTAGCACTTCCTCAAATTAATAGGTAAAGAAAGGATTAAGTGCTTTGATCATCAGCTGGAAGTGAACAACTGAAATATATTAACTGAAGTTCTTGCCCAGTAGCTAACAACACAGTTGCACTCCTAAATTCCTGCCCACATACTTAGGTTATTGTGTAAATATTTGTGATGAACATAATTTGTATTTTTAAAACATGAATTTATGCATTGAAGAGCTATGGATCCCCAAGTCCTTGTTTATCCACATGCCAAGGTCAACAATTTCTATTAAAACTTGTGCTTTGAAAGGAATCAGACCAGCACACCATCAAGGTGAGTATCCCTTCTGACAGTGGCCAGTACCATCTGCTTCAAAGGAAAACAGTGAATGTAAAAGCTAACAGAGGCATAAACGTTTTGTTTTTCTCTTCTAGCCAAAATAACTATAGCATCTCAGGCTTACAAATTTCTATTTCTTTTAGGAATCCTAATAGGTTGCAGTGATAATTTACAGCAACAAATTAGCTGGTGCTTTTTTAACCTGGTACAACATAGAGTTTTCTGCTATTAGCCTGACTGAAAGCCCTTTTTTTTGCATAATGGGAAGGTAAGTTTAATACTTGTATTAACCATACTATTAACTAATGCACTGTGCATACCTCTATTATCTCCTCTTATTTCATTGTCTTTTTAAAATTTTTCTTCACATTTGTTACACCTTTGAAGCAGGACACCCAAATTTAACACCAGTTTATTTAATTCTGGGTGCTGCACTTCAGGAAGGATGTGGAAAAGCTTGCAAGAGTCTAAAGCAGGGCCATGCACATGATTGAGGTCTAGAGAGCAGGTCATATGAGGAGAGGCTGAAAGACATGGGACTATTCAGCCTGGAGAAAAGAAGACTTAGAGGGAACTTGGTGGCAGCCTATAAGTATATAAGGGGTGTATATCAGGGCCTGGGGGAGCATTTGTTCACCAAGACACCCCAAGGGAAGACAAACTGCTTGAAGATCACTTCAGATTGGACATAAAGAGAAACTTCTTTATGGTTTGAGTGCCCAGGGTATGGAACAGACCCCCCCCTC
>NW_005842606.1:347502-355392 GCF_000455745.1 Alligator sinensis
GGGGACCCGAGCCCCCCCCCCCCCCCCCCCCCCCCCCCCGAGGTGGTACAATAACCTACCCTGGAGATTTTTAAAAAACGTCTTGATGCACACCTCATCTGACCCCAGCCATCTTTCCTGCCCAAGTGCAGGGGGGCTGCACCCGACGATCTCATGAGGTCCCTTCCAGCCCCTAACATCTATGAATCTATTAATTGTTTTATATTACCTTTGAAACAGAGGTCCTAGCATGCCGGACATACGTTTTGAGAGTACAAAAGTCTAGCCAAAGGAGATTCTATTACCCCTCTCTTTTACCACAGTCCTAGTCTGTATTCAAGATGAACCTGTCTGTTTTAAATGAGAATGGATGGGGGAACCAGCCTTCAGAAGTTGTTCAGTGATGCAGAGTCTGCAACAATAACTTTAAGTTGTAAACTGTCCTTGCTCATCCTGGTAAGGAAGCCAATGCCAATGTAATATTGTCAATTCCAAATGTTCAAAAGTCATGAGTCTCCCCTTCAATTCTCAAGATTTTTTTGTAAGTGTTGGGATCTTTTGTTTGTTTGATGGTTTGTGCCTTTTAGGAAAACTCTGATCACATTTTTGTTTTCTCTGAAACAGGTTTACACAGAAAGCAAAGGGAGGAAGAATCCCACAGGATTCCAGTAGGTAGGACTTCACCAGTCGAACAGTAAATATTGCAGAGTTCACAGTGAGAAGTCCCAATAGTTAACAGCAGTACAAGGATAACCAATGAAGCTGACATTTAAATTCATGACCCGAAGCAGATTGGGAATTAAAGAGAAATGTACTAAATCAGCATTTCCCAAAGCTGGGAGTACAAAGGATTAGGGTAGGGAAGGGCATGGCATAGAGCAGTGTTTCTCAACCTGTGGGTCATGACCCAAAAGTGGGTTGCAAGAATATTTCAAAGGGTTGCGAGCAAGTGCCAGAAAAAAGTGTGAAAGCATCGGTTTCCTCTTGAGGGCTGGCAGCGTTCCAGCCTGCAAGTGACTGCTTGGGATGTGGCCAGAACGTAGCCATGCAGGGGCGTGGGAGCAGTGCCAGCAGCCAGATAAAGCGAAGTGTATGGGGAGTGGGGGTTGGAGGGCCAGGGTCAGGGTGGGGGAGATGGTTTGTGTGTGTGTGTGTGTGCGTGCGCATTAGTGCAGGGGATGGGTGGTGGTGATGGGGGGGAGCAGGTGCCTGCCAGCACTGGAGGAAGGTGGCCGGATGGCTGGGTGCCAAGGCTGCAGCAGGGTGGACGGAGGGTGTGTGTGGCACTGTGGGTCATGCACCGGCAGGGCCAGGGGGATGTGGGTTGGAACAAGCCATCAATCTTTGCAAATGGGCCCCAATACAAGAAAAGGTTGAGAACCACTGGCATAGAGGGCCTCAGCAAGGTAGTAGGCCTTTAGGCATGCAGTGAGCCAGTAACTGGTTTTCCATTTACCTGAAGGTGATGGTGTGTTGCATGTTGCTTTAAATAGAAAACACTTCCTCCCTCACTCCTCTCCTGTGCTGCCAGAATGGTTCTTCACCTCAGTGCTGAAATCATTATCTTCATTGTTTGAGCTGTGTAATAGGGTTGTTTTGTTGGGGTTTTTTTTTGTCATTTGCAGCCACTGTGAATGTCTTGCAGGCTTGGGTGAGATGGGGGTTATTTTTGCTTTGTGACAGTGGAATGGAGAAACATACTTTCAATGCCAAGCCATTTCACCAAGATGATGTGTCAGGTAGGGACAAATGTGGGGCATGAACTGTTTTACAGTGTTGAGATCAATTACAGGTAGGGCCTTGTTTAAATCATGCTTTCAATTTTTTTGTGAAAATCATGAAATTAAGTGATTTTCATGAAAAATGTGATTTGCAATTGGTTGTTGGGAATGTGGGAAAGAACATACATGCAGCAGAGCAAACAAGTCTTCCCCCATCCATCCCCAAGCTCTTTCCTTCCTCTTTGGCAACCCCTTTTGAGACCCCTTCCCCCCTCCCCTGGGCTGCTAGGTTTTTGCTACTGGCTGGAAAGTGTTTTCCCCAGCCTACAGCAGCCATCAGGAAACAGGAGCAATCAAGGAAAGTGGAGGAGGGTGCCACATTCTGGGTGTGAAAATAGCAGCCCCCACCATGATTGGGCCATGATAGCTAGCTAGGCTTGCAATTTAAACCAGGCCCTAATTATAGGGCAATAGGATGACTAAAGAGAGTGCCTGCAGCTCTTTGTGATCTCTGCAAGTGAGAGGAAAGAAAAGCCTACAAAGGTAATCTAGAATTACAACTTCCAAATTCTCTTCCCAATGCCTTGCTATAGCTTGCCCAGTGTCACATTGCCAGGACTCCTGGGGTTCAAACCCAGACCTCTGGCACCTGCAGGCAGATGCCGAGGATGCTGTGCAGAAGGCTCATAGCCATATCCTAGTCCCAGCTCAGCCTGGGCCCTCTGATGAGGTCTCCATTAAAGAATGAGATGACTCAGTGGACAAATGTGAGTGACGAGCCTCTGATTGGAGGCCTGTAAAACTCCCATGGGTCTTGTCCCAGGAGAGTGCTGTTTGGTTTAGCTGTTTTTAGGGCTTGCTTGCCCTAAGTCTGGTCAACTTTGGTGCTGTCTTAGACCTCCTGGCCTTGATTGATTTCTGCAGCCCTGCCTTGACCCTTGGCTTGATATCTTGGAACCTGGACTGACACGTGGATTTGACCTTGGATTTATCTCCACTCTGGTAAATCCCTGACTGAAACCTGGTGTGGATCACTAGGTTTGACTGCCTATGCCCTAGTCAATTCTTACACACAAAACCTTAGAACGTTTATACGTGTGGTCTGGGAGTGTGTGTGTGTGGGGGAGGGAGGGCTTCTTTAATTAGAGTGACTCCAAGAGCCACTTTAATTAAAGCGCCCATTATGATGAGCTTTGGTTAAAGCACCCCCCACTACCATTTTTCAGTGCAGGGATATTAATGCATGTGACCCTGGAGTCTGCTGGAACGTGGTAATTACCATTTTCCTAATCGAGTCTGCTCTGATGCACTCTAATTGCAGTGCATTGGAGCATCCTTGCTGCACATGTATTGGCGCCCTTAGTGTTTCAGTTCCCTCCCCTTTGAGATAGAGAGAACAATTACTGCATTGGCAGTATCTGGAGAGGTCAGCAAAGTATATTGGTTCCCTAAGAAGCAAAAGCAAAGCATGTCATTGCTCTTGCTTCTTGAAAATAACCAAGGAGGGGAATGGAGCAGCAATGGGAATGAATGAACTGAAGGCTGTGTTTGAGTATTTATTTAGATAATTCTCCCTTGTCTCAGTTTAACATTTAAAGTGTTTCCTTATTAGTCAAGTTTTCTACACGGAGAAGCTATAAACTGGATTTAAAAGCTTTTGTATAGTTGGGCGTGTGGAGCCACTGCAGGTAATTACTAATCCCTTGGATGAAATGGTTGGATTAAAACAGTATGAAACCAGCCACGCTATTCCATGCACTTCAGGAGGATGTTACTCTTCTGCCCCAAAACCCAGAGACATCTGCTGCTTGAACAAAAGTGAAATCTCCATGAAGGCAGTCAGGCATTTCACTTCATGGGGTGAGATTTTCCATTTGCTCTCTGCAGCAAACATGGCTGTGCTCTTCTTGAAAGCCTGGTAATGTATTTTGATGCCTATGTGGGATCAGAGCTCTCTTGGAAGCCTGGCTGCAATTGTTAAGTGCCAAGTATATTTGAAAATCCTGGCCTTACAAGGCAGCAGTGAGATGCTGGCAGCTGTCCCCATGCACATAACACTTTGTAACTGTGGTATGAAAAGTACCACACAGGACTAGACTCTTCATGAACAGGATAGTTACTTACACGCAGGGAGACATATTTAGGTTACAAAACATTACTGGCCATTTCACTTATACTGAATTGAACTAGGTGAAGGGAATACAGCTATGGGAACTTCTTGTGCCATTGTTCTGTTGCAAGGTTTTAAGGAGTTGCTGAGTTCTTTACAAAAAGCTTGTTACTACTGTTTGTGGACCTAACCTCTGCACAAGCTGCAGCAATTCCTTGGGGGCAACTGTGGCTCCTGATCTTTTGCAGGTTTAGACACTGAGCAGAAACAGTGGTGTTTGGAAATTAATTAAAGGCACACATTTGTGCAACAAGCTGGCACGTTTCTGGTTTTTGGTGGGTATTTTGTCCTCTGTGTAACTCCTCGTCCTCACTACTGTATATCCAGCTCAGTTTTAGATGCAAATGCAGGTCTATTCCCTGTTGTACACCATCTAAAGGCATGGGCAAAGATCAACTGCTGCAGAATTCAGTTTTTTTAATGTACTGTCTTTCACTAATCTATACTGCCAACCCCTCAATGTTTCTAGCTGGCAGAGAAATTTTTAACTTAAACTGTTTTCAGTGCAGTGAAGTTTATATGCTTCATAGCAGCTTTCAGCTTACAACAGTATTAACACCCCGATTTAATTAGTCATTTAGCCTCAGTGTCTTTCTTTCTCCTTAATATTACATAGCACGGTGTCAGGAGACCTGGGAACTGAACCCAGTTCCTTTCTTTTCTGGAAGGAGTGAGCAACAGCTAAGGTAAGAGAGGGAAGTATTTCTATTGAGATTGGATACATCTGGGGGCTGAGCTGAGGCCTAAGTGAAAGCTCAGGCCAAGTCTTTCAGGGAATACTTTTCTCCATTAGGTTACAAAAGGATGAACAAAGGGTTAGGAATAAAGAGGTGATAAGAGCAAAGGCCTAGCCAGCACATGATTTTTTGTCATACCACTGCAATCGCAGCCATTCGTGTTGTGGGTTTTTTTTTTAAAGCAATACCCTTAACAGTAACACCCTCTTATGTAGACACAATTATTATGATATAACAGGTGCTTTAAGTTGCTGGTCCGTTTCACCAGCCCAGGAGGAAGCCATGCCAGGCCAGAGTGTATATCAAGCAATGTAATGGTTAAACACAAGAAACTCCTGAAGTAACCCAAATCAAAGTGACTTTTGTGAGCAAAGTTGGTATCAGTCCTTGGCCTTAGCCTCTCCCAGTTCCCCCAAATATGTGCCTTAGCTTTGGATTTTCTCCTTGGAGTCCTTTAGCCCAGTTCAGCTCCTGCTCTTGCTAGTTTTTACATAGAGCAGGTGCCTCTGTGCTATCACTAGACTCCTAGACTTACCCCGCTCAACCTTCCCCAATTATAGATGGGTCTTTACCTTTCTCCTTTAAAGGGGCCATTACCCCATGACACCTTGTTATATCTTGTTCTCTTCCGGTACAAGAGTAAATGAACCTGTTATAAAGCACCAATAAAACAGCATCCACACTGAGTATGGGTTTATGTAGGCTTAAATGCTACCACTATAAGTTAATGTGGTACAACTTGTCTATGTAATCATGGCCCAAATCAGCTGGGAAGGAAGGAAGAAATAACTCTAAAAGTGCTAATTCTCTTCAATGGAGGAAGATATGTAAGAACCATGTTACTATTTCCTGTGAAAGCAAATAGATGTAAATGGCAAGAAGATTTTTCTTCAGTACCCCAACAGCAGCACCTGTATTACAAGTCTTTAGGCCTCAAAACTTCCACTTCAGCCTGCATTTGAGAGCCCCTGTTCCTGAGCTGTAGAGTTGTTTGACTGTATAGGCATTTCTCTCAGCAGCATGTCTAGCTACCATCTGTTGTCCAGTACAACAAATCTTTGTTATCCATAAATCTCAGAGCAGTTCAACACGGTAAGCAATAAAAAGTGCTCTCTCCATTTGAGAGATGAGGAAACAGATAGAGGTGACATGACTTTGGCCACAGTCAGAGAACATTTCTGAGTCATCTCAGAACAGTCATTAGCCAGTTAGAAAGGCAGTCTTCATCTAGGTATATTAACCTTTTGCCATAGTTCATTCAGCCCACACCCAGGCAACCGCAGCTGTTGTGGATAAAGTTTTACAGGGCTAACTGACCATTCAAGACCCTTTCTTTTATAGGTTGGTAAAGATAAAGGGGATAAGGCCATTGATACATGTCATTAAAATGATCTATCCACCATGGGGTAGCGGTAAACCCCCTTCTTTAAAGGGGGCCATATCCCCCCCATGTCTAACTCTTGTAATGAAAAATGAAGGCTCTAAAATTTTTAGGCTACCTCTCTGCTATTAAGTTAGGCTTCAGAATACTTGGCAACTCAGAAACCTTACTTATTCAGCCTGATTTTTCTCTTGTACACAGTATAAACAATGTTTGTATAAGTTTGGAAAGGGCAAATCAGGCTGTTCTCTTTTGTCTAAACTTGTAAAAAAAATAGCCTACTTATTTATACTGCACCCACCACAGTGGTATCTGACTGCTAAGAAGTTTAGCAGACAAGCTTTAAAAATAAAACAAGCAGAAAAAGCTGAGCTACACTATACCCTTGCACATGCCGTTGGGATGTATTCCTTCTTTTTCTCTGCAAAGAGACTTTCTTGTTCTCACGTATAACGTACTAGATCTATGGGTACGCACCGTCTGAGAAGAATTCCAGGCTCTTTGCAAATGTTTTGCTCATGGTCATGGTAAGACCTTCCATGAGCAAAAAATTTAATTGTGTTTGTAAGACAGTGGGATAAGATTTAAATGTCTTCTCTCTATATTAAGCACTATTTCTCTTTCTCCCTCTGCTTCCCAACACGCATACCTTGGAAGTCACTTTTGTCAACTGATGTGGCACAATCTGGGCTTTGTTCATATGAAAGTTCTTGAGCTGGTTGCTTTCATGAAGAGTTGTGCCTTAATGGATCATTTGGCTGGCTACAATGAAAAGTTGGCAGGCTTGGAGTGTTCTAGTTGTGATAGTCTAGGAAAATTGAGAAGCAAGGGTTTTTTTGGTGGTATCTTTTATGGGACTAACTGTAGAGCTGGGAGAGACAGTGGACAGGCTTTCTGGTATAAAGTGCCTTTCTTTAGGTCTGGGAAAGAAGCAGACACAAGTTAGACTAAATATTAGAAATAACAAAGGCGTGCATTTAACTCCTTGTAAATAAGCCAGTCACTTAAAGGCATGGAGGATGACTGTGAAGTGGGAGCAAGGAAGGTTGTCAGAAGTAGCTTCAAAACAAGTGAAATGCTGTTGAATACCCGAGCTAATTATATAGAGAGGTAGTTAGCTGTCTGAAGTTAGGTAGAAGGCATTGATTGAAGATGTGTGCAGCCCAGGATGGTAAGGTTTGCCCTGCTCCAGGTGCCCATGATGGGGACCCAGACAATGGTGGGAAATGCAAAGCCCCTGGGGGAAGGTAGGGGGAGCATGGGGACCTGCAGCTGCTACAGGCCATTCCCACAGTCACAGCCTTCTCTTGGGCTGTTATGGCCAAGAACGCCAGAAGGGGTTGGAGTGGGATGCAAAAATGTAGGGACATGGGGAGAGGGTGAATTGCCTTGCCCTGACCACTCAAAATGCAGGGCCCCAGGATGTTAAATGCTTGAAAGGTTTTTGTCTTTCAGCACTGGACATACCAGTTACCCCCTTCCCTCCCCCCCACTTCCTCCCACCCTGGACCACAGCTGAGGCACCAGCCCCTCTCCACCCCGCCTTGGGCAGCTAGCAGCCCATCTCCCATTCTATGGGAACATAAATCTGCCTCATTCACACCTCCCTGCCATATGTCTCAGGGCCATGCTCAGCTCCTGGGAGAAGCAGAGCCTCCTCCCAGCTGGCCAGAGCAGTGATGCTGAAATGCTTTCCCCTCCCACCCTTGCACTCATGGAAAGGCACTAAAAGAGTTTATTGAGCTCTGCAGATAAAGTAAAAAAATAGGTACTAGTGCTGGCGCTTGGTGCCCTACCCCAGTTGGCAGTACCATGGGCCCAGGTGGCAGAGAGGACACCAAAGTCAGGGACAGGAGAAAACATGCATCTATCTATGAGAATCATTGGACGTGCAGTACAGCA
>NW_005842606.1:355402-378897 GCF_000455745.1 Alligator sinensis
AAATATTCTCCTTGCCAAACACTCTCTCTCCCTTCCTCCTTTTCTTTTTCCCTCCCTCCCTCCCTCCCTCAGTTCAAGGAAGGCACAGATGTGATGGCAGGAGTCCCATGTGGGAACAGTCATCTCAGCTGATCCACTCCTACTGCCAGAGTGACTCCTGAGTTGTGCACCTGGAGAGGCTTGCCAGTGGCACCTCAGCACCTTTCCCCACTCCCCTCTGATCTGGTCCCTGGGGAAGGTCGATGGGTGCCAGGTGACTTTGAGTCTCATGGTGCAGGCAGTCACTGTGCCAACCCTTCAAGGCAGGATGGGGCAAGCTGGATCCCTGATGTTGAGGGGAGGGTTGATGACAGCACCAATGATGAAACTGGGGACTCCAGGAGTGTAGCACCAGTTTGGGGAGTGGGGAGTTGCAGAAGGATGGCTGCCCAGTCAGTGAATATGTGGGTAAAGCGGCCCTGGTGGTTGACGGCACTCTGCAGGATGGTGATGAAGTCACCCTTGCAGTTGATGAATGCCTGGGTGCCCTCAGGCGGGCAGAGGATGGGGATGTGGGTGCCATCCACAGGCCCCATGCAGTTCGGGAAGCCCATGCAGCAGAATTTGGTGATCACCTCCTGTGGATTGATGATGGAGGTGACGCAGTTGGTCAGGACATTCTGGATGACCAAGCACACCTCCTAGACAGCTTCTCTGGCCGTAGACTTGCCCATGCCAAACTGGTTGGTGATGTATCGGAGACTGCTGGGGGTGGCCAGCTTCATGATAATGATGGCCACCTGCTTCTCCGAAGTGAGGGGTGGCCACATGCTGATGTCCTGGTGTGCGATGTGAGGGCCAGCTGGGCAACAATGTCTATGAAGGTGGCTCAGTGGATTGAGAAGGTCTGGCCCCACTGTTAATTGTACAAAGTGCCCAGGACAAGAGGTGGTGCCAGAGCACTCCGGCATCCATGGCATCCTGGGTGGCCTCGTCCCCATCATCCACATGAAAGTCAGTGGCCCAGTCAGGAACACTTGGCAGGAGCAGGGTGGCCTGAGTGGGATGCCTGGCTCTGGTGGCCCTGAGGGGGATGTCTGGCTGCTGGCTCGGGGGCATGGAGCCATATGCCATGGTGACCAACTGCTGTATCATGCCCAGGTGGGAGCATGCAATGTCCTGCAGTCTCTGGTGAGAGTCATACAGGGCAACAAGCAGGAAACACCACAGTTCCTGGGCTGTGCTTGAGGACACCATGGCAGGGCATGGACAGGTTGGGATATGGATACACATGAAATTCATGATGGAGAGCATTTGCTTTGGGGCTTTTCTGGAATCCTAGGACTGGGTGCAGGGAAGAGTCCACACTGACAAGGAAGGGGGTTGAGGGCATGCTTGCCCATGTTTGGCAGCTAATGGGGGGTGGCCTGGACACTCAGCTGCACCCAGCTGTCTCTGACAGCTCAGGGAGCCTGCAGGGCATGCTGGGAGGCATGCAGGACTGCCCCCAATTTCCTGGCCTTGGACAGTGCAGGTAGTCTGAGTGCCCCCGCAAGGGTGAACATGGATACTGTTCACTACTGATCTAAACTTGGCCACTTACACAAAACCATGTAACTTTGATTCTTCCTCCAGCTTTTTGAATGTCTTTATGCAGCCCATATCTTTCAGAGATGCATGAGCTTTCATAAGCTTTCTCTTAAATTCACCTTTGCTTCTTTGCAGTGCTGCCCTCTTTCCTTCCCATTCTGCTATCCTTTGTATTTAAATGACTTTATTCCTTTCTATTTAGTACCCTGTTCTCTGCAACTACACTCATAGCATTTGACAAAGAAGGCTGTAGCCTACAAAGCTTACGCTTTTCTGAATGAGATTGTATATAAAGTGCCACCATGCCCTACCTTCTCCCTGATTATGTGGAACAAGACCATTCAAAAGGGAAAAGGATCATTGTTACCTGTGCAGTACAAAGAGCTTAGCAGGGATAGCAGGTAGATTGTAATATAAAATGAAAAGTTATGTTCAAATCTTGTGCAGGAAGTTTACAGTCTGTCTGCCATCAATGGGGTCAACTTACTTTCTTAGCCAGAATAGGGCTATGGAAGCCACACTGCCCTGTAATGCACGTGTAACCACCACCTAGGGCACCTATACACGTGACAGAGCTCTCTGCTCCAATGCGTGCTAATTAGCACATGTTGGAGAAGACTCGATTAATTGAATCTGCTCTGAGTCTGTTGGAGCATGCTAATTAATGAGCTCCATCACCGTCTACATCACATGTATTCAGCATCCCTGCATTTCAAAATGGTGGCAAGGGCATTTTAACTAAAGTTTGTTGAATGAACTTTAGTTAAAGTGCCCCTGCCACCATTTTGAAGCATGGGACACTGAATATACATGCTGCTGTGGGTGTTTTACTTACAGCGGTTCTGAGAGTTGCTCTAATTAATGTGTCCCTTGTGCCTCCAACCCAGAGCACTTGTATAGATGCTCCTAGTGAAGTCCAAGAAACACAGGAACATCTATACTGGCTCAGAACCATGTCAGTTTAGTATCTTCTCTGACAGTGGCCAGCACCAGATTCATCACAGGAGAACACAGAAAATTACACATTATATGGATGTGTATAATCTGCTGATGGCACATTTAAGTATAATTTGGCTCTAGATGTAAAGACAAAAGAAAGAAAGAAACACTGTTAGATTACTAGTAACTTTTGCCACTTGGGGCACCATCACCATGGCAGAAACAAATGAAAACACTACATATCTATCTTCATTACAATTCACAGCTGTTTAAGAGAGAGGCAACTACTAAGTAGAATGCATATTTTTCTGAGAAGTAGAAATGACCTCCTGGAAGAAAGTTCTTATATCGGGTAGTATGCTTAAAAAATAAGCATGATTATTGCATCAAAGATACTTATTGCTTAAGTGATTTGCAATTAGCTGCTCCAAGTGTACTTAATTTTTTTTCAAAGTTTAAGACTGTCACACAGCCACTGTTTTAACATAATTGATTTTGTTTTTACAATTTGCAAATATCAACCAATATGAACGTCTTTGGAAGTTACACAAGGGATAACATCTGTTAGTGTAGCTGTTCCAATAAGAGACATGTTCAGTCCAGTTCAGATGTATAAGTAATTTGAGACCAAGATCATGCTTTGCATTAAAGTTTACTGGAATTATCATGTCAGTCTTCAGTACAGTGAAAATGAAAACTATAGCTAGAAATTCTTTTACTGGAAAAGTGGCAGTCACCTATGAAATGATAAACAAATACTTGCGATAAGAGAAACATTTAGAAAATCAAGCTCCAATGATGCCAAACCCAAGATTAGTAAAATAGCAGCCAATATGCTGAGATCTCTGCCTGTCATTCTGACCAATATTGTCCAGTTGTTTCCCTACCCTCCATGTCTCTTTCACAATCCTCCATGTCTCTCTCAAAATCCACATGTTGCCTCTTGTCTCAGGCCTGGTCTATATTTAAAAGTCTTTCTGGCACAGCTGTAGCTTTGCTTATAAAATCTCTAGTGTGTATGCAGTTATTAGAGTGTAATGCTTTACCATGCATAAATATAGCTTATCCTGGTTCACCTGCCACAGGAGGAGAGAGTACAGTAGAAAATTAGATATGATAAGTAGGATGGGGACAGATTGCAAAGAGCTTTGGAAATGAAGCCAGTCAGATTGCTTGTGACAGAACAGGGGAACTAGCAGAGGGATCCAAGCAGCAGACTTCAGACAATGATCTTTGCAGCATCAGTTTATATAGGTAAGGATGGGGAAAGGCTGCATTTGCCAGAAAGAAAGAGGTTGCCACAATTTATGTGGCAGATAAGAAGAGTTATACCTTTGTAAATGGATAAAAAAGGCTACACATTAGAGGTGTTGTGCAGAGGTTTAAGACAGAACCAGGATACTAGAGAAGTTCAAATTAGAGGAAAGCCAGAATGGTGGTGGGCACAGATTGTCTTCAGTAATCAGCAAAAGAGACCTGGGAGATCTCCATTTCAGCCATAAGCTAGAACTGATGGCTGAAGATACATATCAGAGAGAGAGGATGAGGTTTTCAAAAGAAGGCAGAGCTGTGAATCATCAGCATACAGATGGTAGCTGCATTTGTGGATGAAATTCCTAGAGGTAAGGTTTCAAGGGAGATGAGAAGGGAATCAAGGACAGTGTGCTGTGGAACTCCTGCAGGAAACTGGTGAGAAGATGCTCCAAAGAACACAGTGAAGGAGTGATTAGAAGTGATTAGAATACAGGGGAGCAAGAGGACAGCCAGCCACATAAGTCAAAGGAAAACAAGATCTCAAGAAGAAGAATGTGGCTGGCAGTGTTGAAGGACAGCAGATGGGTCAGAGAGGAGGAAGACGGAATATTGTTCCAAAGCTTTGGCTAGGAAGAGGTCAGAAACACTGTAAGAACTGTTTTAGTGGCATCCAAGAGACAGAAACCAGATTGTAGAAAGTCTAGGATGAACTTGGAGTAAAGGAACTCCGGAAAGTTTAGTGAGTTTAGAGATGAAAAAAAGATGGGACAGAACCAGTGTAGGAAAATAGGTTTTGGGGAGAGTAAAATGGGAGAGACTAAAGCATGCTTGTATAAAGCACATGCTGGGTGCGTCTACACATGATGCAACTTTGCTGTATCAGTGTGCTATGACAATGTAATGTCTGCTGTAAAAAACCACGATACTGCAGCTATGTCGCTGTAGCAACATGCTTCCCCATTATAGTGGGTCGCTACAGCAATGTAGTGCCTAAAAATAACTATACGCAGTGTGCACAGTGCAGCATGGGCTGTTACTGTGCAGTAACAACCACACCATAGCGGTATGTGTAGATGCGCCCACTGTAGTGATGTGGTTGCTGAGAACAAAACATTAAAAAACACTAGGGGCATCTGTATATGTGCTTTAATGTGCATTAGCCTATTTTACTACTTATTAAAGCATCACTAAAAAAACCTAGGGCTTTTATACACATACATTTTTGTGTTGGGGGGGTGCCAGAGATCTTGCACATTGGAGCAGACTCAATTAATTAATTGAGTCTGCGCCGCACGCGTGCTGATGTGCACTACGCTGCATCACATGCAGTTGTATAATTGGCGAAATGCACATCAGCATGCAAAAAATGGTGGCAGTGCACTTTTGAACTAAAACACCTCCGATGTATTTTAGTTCAAAAGCGCAACACCACCATTTTCTCAGCACTGACATGTATTTTGATACTTATACAACTACATGTGCTGCAGCACTTGGTGCTTTTAAAAGTGTCTGATGCTGTGGCACAAGCATGTGTACAAATGCCCCATGTTATTTAGCTAATGTGCATTAAGCATCACTTAAAAACCATGCTGTTTAGTTAGTGTGCATTAGGAACTCTAATGTGCATTTTTTCTAGCACTAGATTTACTATGCATCAACTAAAGTACATTGATGCACAGGTAGACATGCCCACTGAGAGGAAAAGAGTGAGTTAAGAACAGACTGAAGTGATGGGTATAACAACTTATTACTTCAACTCTGGTGATGTTTCTCTGGCCTGTCCCATTCTACTATATAGTTGAGAAAATGAATTAATGAAGGAGGACCGCATATCTTTAAAAGCTTATGGCTTGATTTTCAGAGTTGTCAAGGACCTGCAAGGCCTCTAGATTTCTCCATGAGGTCCAGGTTTTTGACCTTTTACACCTCTGAATGAGAAGAAGTTTCATTATTATGCAAAAGGAATGTTACTGCCTCTTGATCCGGCCTGGTGTTTAGAGTCAGAGTGCTTAATCCCTTTATACTAGCAAAGAAGCACTATTGTTGAACGAGAAAAGCTAAGCATATAAAAAGTCAATTGAAAGAAACTCCCTGAACTGGCAAAACAAGGTAATTTGTGAGATTTTACTTCGGGAGCAGTTTTACATAACTAGATATGATGGCTAATGATAGATAGTTAAGTTTTATCAATAAAGATGTGACGGGGTGCACTGATGGCAGCTACCCTGAGGGCTGGCAATGGTGGTGAGTCACCTGCAGGTGCAGAGCCATGGGAGATGGAACAGCGTGCACAGCCATGGTCCTGTTTTAGGAGTACATGCTCCCTGCCCATTGATGTGTGCGCAGGGAGTAACATCATAAATATGCACCAGGAGCGGAGGAACAAGGGAGAAGTAGGGCTGGATGGAGGTAGTTTCAAGGTCCCCAGAGCTCCAGAGATCCTACAGCTCTGAGGTAGGCCAGAGGCATGGCCAAAGCTTCAGATTGAGAATCCAGAGGGGTTTTCAGCCCCAGAGACCCCAGACATGGAGGAGAGCGCTAATGTGTGATTGCAGTAATTTGAGAGCTAGGTGACCTGCTTGAGGCCTAGCCCAGCATACCAAGGATCTAGTATCATTCAGTTGGTGTGTGGACGGGGTAGGGGAGGAGGAGCTCCAAGAGCCTCCACAACACGAGTGCACCCGCAAAGGT
This sequence comes from Alligator sinensis, assembly GCF_000455745.1. Classification (NCBI taxonomy): domain Eukaryota; kingdom Metazoa; phylum Chordata; order Crocodylia; family Alligatoridae; genus Alligator; species Alligator sinensis. The sequence continues at coordinate 361,856 of NW_005842606.1, forward strand.
ACTCATAATATCACAGGGCCCTCCTACTCTTTCTTTTCTTCTCAAAATCAAGGCATGACAGGCAAGTTGATGGAGGAACCCTAGGCACAGACTGCATAATTACCTGCCCATATAGTGGACTTCATCACAAAAGATCTTCCCCATTCTACTTCCTAAGGAGAGAGATTTTCTTTTGATAAAGCTGATGTAAGTTGCTGCCCATAGCAGCTGCCTGCCTCCCTGTTACCTCATACTCAATTCCAGGATGGTGGGGGTTTCCCATCATGTTATATGGAGAAAAACTTCATTTTAGAATCAAGTAAAGATGGTACTTAGAGAAGCTAGATGCTTTCCAGTCAGCAAGACTAGATAGGATGCACCCTAGGGTACTGAAGGAAGTGGCTGAGGTAATTTCAGAGCTCTTGGTTATCCTCTTTGAGAACTCATAGTGGCCAGTGAAGTCCCAGAGGACTGGATAAGGGCAAATATAGTGGCTGTCTTTAAGAAAAGGAAGAAGGAGTATCTTGGGGATTACAAACCAATTGGTCTGACCTTGATATCTGGAAAGATCAAGAAATCTACTGTGAAGCACCCAGAGGAAAAGCGAGCATAGATTCACCAAGAGCAAGTCATGCCTGGCCAATCTATGACATGAAGACAGACTCTGGATGGGGAGGAATGTGATATACCTTGTGGTTGTGATATACCTTGATTTCAGGTAGGGGTTTGACACTGCATCCCACAGCATTCTTCTGACCAAGCTAGGGAAATACTAACTAGATCAGGGGTAAGCAATTATTTGGGCCCATGGACCACATAGGCAGTTCTGGGGAGCTGCTGCGGGCTGGTAAGTACCCACTCACAATAGCCCAGAACCTGCATGCCCTGTGGCTCCTCCATACAACCACCAACACACAGCCTCCACCCCAGCCCTGGCTTGCTCCATGCCTGCTCCAGACTTGTTCCAACTGGAGCACAACATCCAGAACCCACACGCACAGCTCTGACCCTAGCCTGCCCTGTGCCTGCTCCACACTGAGCAGTGGCAGTGGCTGGGCAGAAGCTGTTGCTTGGTGCAGGGGAAAAGCAGCCCCTCCTCTTCACCGCTGCCAGGCCCTTCTTGCTGCCTGGAGCCCGTGCCCGGTCTGCCCTGAAGCTCCTATCCTCTGTTGTCACTGCAACTTCTGGGCTGCCTAGCAGGGCAGTGGTAGCAGTGCAGAGGAGCCACAGGGCATCCTGGCTGTGGACTCTGGGTGGCTGCATCAAGAAGGGCCCAGCAGCAGTGAGGAGGATGGGCCACTTTTCCACCACACTGAGCAGTAGCCTCTGCCCAGATGCTGCCACTGCTCAGTGTGGGCTGGTAGGTCTGGAGCAGGCATGGGGCAGGCTGGTGTCAGGGCCATGCTCACAGATTCGAGATGGTCTGGAGATGGTCTGTTCCACTGGGCCAAGGCTAGAGTGGGCACAGGGTAGGCTGGGGTTGGGGCTGTGTGCGTGGGTCCCCATCACTACCGTGGGGCTGGGGCCAGGAGCAGCAGCAGCCTGAAGGACCCACCACTGAATTGGCTGCCTAGAAAGGCAGTCCAGCTGTCCCAGCCCCACTGCATGCCCACATGGTGGTGGGATGTACCACAGGCTGAACAGCGCCTGGGCCAGGCAGGACTAAGGCATCCGCCATGGGCCAGATAAAGTTCCTCTGCAGGTTGGATCTAGCCCATGGGCTGTATTTTGCCCACCTCTGGACTAGATGAAAGTACTGTCAGGTGGATACATAGATAGTTAAATCATCATCCTAAATGAGTAGTCACCAATGGCTCAGTGTCTGTTTGGGAGGAGTTATCATGTGGGGTTCTTCAAGGGTCTGCCCTAGGTCTCGTATTGTTCAACATCTTCATTAATAATTTAGATGATAGGATTGAGTACATGCTTATGAAATTTGCAAATGACACCAATTTGGATGGAGTTGCAGACACTCTGGAGGGCATGGTTAGGATCTAGAATGATTCAGATAAACTAGGGAAGTGGTCCACAATCAACCAGATGATAATCAACAAGGAGAAGTACAAAGTCTTGCACTTGGGACAGAGTACTTGCATGCACAAAAACAGACTGGAGAATTACTGGGTAGACTGTGGTACTTCAGAGATGGATCTAGGGGTTATAGGAGACCATCAGCTGAATATGAGCCAACAGTATGTTCTTGTTGCAAAAGAGGCCAACAGTTGTTTTCACAGGAGTGTCATTTGCTTATCAAAGGAAGTGATTCTTCCTCTCTACTCAGCACTGGTGAGGCCTCACCTGGAGAACTGTGTTCAGCTTTGGGCCCCACACTTCAAAAAAGATGTGGACAAATTGGAAGGAGTCCTTCACAGAGTGACAAAAATTATTAGGGGCAAGATTTATGACTAAAGGCCAAAAGAGCTAGGATTATTTAGCTTGGAGAAGACAAGACTGAGTGGTGATTGGATAACAATCTTCAAATACCTGAAGAGCTATTTTAGAGAGGATGAAGAGGGGCTTTTCTCTGTGGCTATTGGTGACAGAACTAGAAGCAATGGCCTCAGATGTCCTCAAGATTGCAGAGGAAATTTAGATTGGAGATTATGAGGAATTTCCTGACTCTGAAGGTGGTCAAGCATTGGAACAAGCTACCTGGAGAAGTTGTGGACTCTTCGTCCCTAGAAATTTTTAAGGGCAGGTTGGGCAGACACTTGGCTGGGATGGCTTAATCAGGGATGATCCTGCCTTGAACAGGACTAGATGACCCTGTAATGTCTATTCCATCCCTGCTTTTCTATGATCCTGTGCATTTGTGGGCTCAAAGGACATTATTTGACTTTGCATAACATCAGCCAGAAAAATTCTTAGAAATCCAGATTTCGGCAATGCCACTGAAGATCCAAACAGCAAATGGTTTCTAGGGAACAATGGAGATGAGAGTATGGCAGGCTGACTCTGTAACTAAACACAGTAAGGAAAAAGAAGATGGACAATATTAATAACAGAAAAAAAATCAAGACTACTGACAAACTTTTTGTCAAAAAGAAATGTTCAGTTTGAAACCCCAATTTTTCTATCCAAAAAAATCCCAACAACTTTTTATCATTTTGATTACTTTCCGCCAGCTGTAGAAGGGTCCTAGTCATACCACTTACTTTTCAGACAGAGCAGTAGCAGGATACTCTGTAGAATTTAACATTTTTACTGAGCTTTTTTAGATTTTTCTTCTTTAGTCAGTGTAGTCAAAAAGATTAGTGATGCTGTTTCAGTACAGATAGTTGAACCAAATAAATACTAGGAGGCAACCACAGGAAACATCAGGTCAAGAAAAGTAATATGTAAGAAATATGAGAAATCTGTTTATTTCTATGCCATAATTCAGGACAGAGATTTTTGAAAAGGAGGACCGTGATAATTAGAAATACAATACAGAAGTCTACCAAAATAATGTTGTAATGGATGACAAGTGCACAAGGAAAGTGTTTAACTTCCTATAAGTATTTTTATACGTGGCACTTCAGAATAAGGCAGAAAGCTGCACAAGATATTTGGTAAGGTGTTAATCCCAAATTTAAAGCATAGGGCATAAGTATCAGCTAAAAGTTTAAAGATAGATGTGTAAAGAAATACTGGACTTTCTTTACAACCAGTTGGAAGTCTTTAGGGAAAAAAACAAAATTCAGCAAGCCAACTAAATCATATTTAAAACTGCAAAATAAGAAATGTTAAATTGGACCAAATGTCTTTAAACGGGATATAACTGTTGTTGGGTTTTTAATGCTTAACATTATTTTAATCCTCTTCCTTGAGAAGAATAGGGATACCCTTTACAACACCTACATACCCATTGACATTAAAATTTCATGGGCCAGTTTGGTTGCTTTCTTAAAATCTGCATTGTTGTACTTCCTGAAGCCCTAAATGTGGTGTAAGGGTGTCATTGTACTAGGCACTGTGAAAACATAGTTGGAAATGGATTGTAAATATTTCAGGGCAGCACTTAATTAGTCAAGATGGAAAGAAGCTGATGGAAGAATGTAGTATATGCATAGTAATCATAATGATAGATGGTGCCATGTTACTTCCTTGCAGATAGAAGGGGTTAATGAGTGCTAAAATAAGGTATAGTACTTGAGGGGAGCAAGAAGGAAATTTATGATTCCATATTTTATCTATTCTGCTAAAAGTGCTCTATTGCAGTGTTTGCCTTTATACATAAAATGATTTTGGGACAAGCACAGTAAGTGTATTGAAAGATGCTAGCATCCACTACCAATGATGGTATCATTAATGAATTCTAAGGTTAGTGAACAAGAACAAACAAGAAAAAAAACAAATTCACCACCCTACCTGCCATCTGACACCTTCAGGTAACCTGGCTGCTTCAGCCTTTGTCTACTCCTCATTTGCAATCTCACAGATAAGCTTTTTACAAACTGGCTTTTCCACCTAGGAGAAACCCTGCCATCTCTTGTTTCCCCTTTGCAAGATGAAGTTTCTTTTCTACCTGAGAGATATTTTGACATCTTTGAATTCTCCTTTGTCTGATGATGGGCGTGTGCGCCTGAATGCTTGCAAATAATTTTTTATTTTGCAACTATTTAGTTGGTCTAATAAAAGATATCACCTCTGCCCCAAGAGTTTTGACTGCCTATACCCTTAGAACAACATGGCTACAACCCATATCCATGAAAGTTAGTTGTCAGCATTAACTTTTTGGGGGGTTTTTTGCAGTTGCATGATAATTTTGGTTGTAGTGAAAGTATATGTACTAGTGTGGACTGGAAGCAAGGTTTTAGAGGTAGTAATGGTAGAAATCAACTATAAATGCAATTCCAAATGAGTTCTAACAACTGACTACATGGCCACTCAATATGTATCTTTTAGAGAAGTTATTTCAGAGATGTAACAGTTTTAGTCCATCCATGGACATTAGTTAATTATAAAGACTTCTTTAGATTTCCTTCACAATCTCATTTTTCTTTCCTACTTATGTACAAAAATACTATGATATAAACTGTTTTTATACTGTTGGTCTAATAAAAGATATCAAATTCACCCAAGGAACCTTGTCTGCCTATGTCCTTAGACCAACACGGCTACAACCCAAACCCCTGCAACATGTTAAACAGGGGCATTTAGGCATTGAAAAATGCAAAACGAGAGTGAGGGGTGCTCTATATTGGCCCAACATAAATAATACCATAGAAAATACTGTAAAGACTTGTACAACATGCCTAAAGTACAGATCAGCACAAAGAAAAGAGCCCATAATAGTCATGGAGGAGTTCAGAGCTCTGTGGTATCAAGTGAGCATCGACTTACTCATGCATGCAGGAATAAATAATGTATTAGTGTTAGATTATTATTCTCACTATCCTGAAATTGCATTGCTTGAAAGCATAACAGCAAATGATGTCATAACTCACATCAAATTGATTTTTGCTAGACTTGGGATTCAACAGATTGTGAGATTATGAGAACAGGCAACGGCTCTCAATTCTACTGTCCCGAGTTTAAAGAGTTTGCAAAGAAATATGGATTCCATCACACTTCAAGTCCTAAATACCCACAGTCCAATGGTCTGGTGGAAAATGGAGTACAAATAGTGAAGAAATTGTTGGAAAAAGCTACAGATTCACACAATAATGTTTACCTATCACTTAAATTACAGGGCAACACCTGTGAAACATGGGATAGTCCCCAGCAGAAATGCTGTTTAACAGGAAACTCAAAACTCGGCTGCCAAATCTTGTGGATGCTCATCAAAATAAAAAGTAAGATGTGAAAACATTAAAAAATTTGACAAACTCAAACAAAAATGGTACTATGACAGGAGTTCCAGGGAGTTACCACAGCTGCACAATAAAGATATGGTGCTTATTTCAGATGGAAGAACGTGGAAACAAAAAGCGCTAGTTTCCTATCATGTAGCTCCCAGATCCTATGAAGTAGTCACACCAGAAGGATGGGTATTAAAAAGGAACAGACAACACTTGCAGCTCGTAAAGGAGAGAAAAGAGGTAGCATCACGAGTTTCACCAAAGGAAGAAGAGCTAACGTCAAAGCAACAAGAAATGGCAGAGGAGGTTGAAAATCACACAGAACTAGAGCCAGGAAACCAAACAAGAACTGAACCAATAAAGACTGAGAATGCAGAGAAACTGAGAAGCTCACTTAGAGCTAAAAAGCCAACACAAAGACTAATAGAGACCTGTTAAAATGGGCTTTAACAATGGGCTAAACTTTAAATAAACTTCCATTGTTAGTATTACATGGGGATATGTTACATGTAAAGGGGGAAGATGTGTGGATATCTTTAAGAGCGTTATGTTTAAGTTGTTACATTTGCCTGGGGATTGCAGGAGAGAACTAGAGGGAACATCAGATCAGTAGGCTAAGATGCTGTTGGAATAAACAAGCTTTATCGTTCTATAGCTCTTTGGTCTTTTGAGAATAACACAGCCAGTACAGAGGAACACAGCTGAAAAATTCCTCCTTATCTAAGGAAAAGCTATGAATTTCCCATGACTGCTACTTCCAGTTTTGGTGTTGATAGCAGCTGGCAGACTGTCTGAATTAGGGACCAAATGCAGAAACTGTTCTGGAGCTGTGTGATCTGACACTGTCAGAGCAGGCCTGAGCCTTCACTGCCAGCTGAAGTTTGAAATCAAGAAAGTAAATACCATATGCCTTATGATCATGAAGGAAAGATGGCATCTTAGTTATCATGTAACCAAAAGCTTAGGTTTAGGGAGAGCAAGTAAGTCTTTATAACTGCAACAACCATTATCTGGGTGCACGCATTGTGGATTAAAATCTGGGGCCTTTGGAGATGATACAATGAGCTGCTACATAGTGGTTGTGTCTACATGAGATGCTCGCTGTGCAGTTGTTACTACACAGGCATTTACTACTTACATATCCAAGTACTAAATAACTGCACAGTAACCGGCGTTACAGGTTACTGTGGCTTCCTGGTGATGCTGGTTACTGCTGGTACTGCATGGCTTCCTGGTGATGCTGACTGCTTGTTACTACTGTGCAGTAGCGTTGCATCATGTTTCAAGCCATGTGATGCTACTGCGCAGTAGTAATGAGCTACTGTACAATAAGCGTCTCATGTAGATGCTACAAAGCTATACCTCTCTATCTGGGGCTGTAATGCATTCATATTCACCACATATCCAGTTGAAGTTGACTTTAAACACGCTAGCCAGTGGGTTATATAGCTGCATAAACTACATAAACAAAATTCATACAAATTGTTATTTAGCTGTAAATAATCAGCTAATATACACGTGCAAACATCTGTTATGCATAAAGGTAACTATACAATCTTCAAAAACCTGGCTGTTTCTGCCTGAGTCACATGTTTACTGACAAATAAATTTCCTATTACTGCTTGCCAGTTCAGTTACTGGAGATCAAGTTTGTTCTGTCTTGTGATTTATACATTTAAAAAAATGTTAGATAAGTTCCAGTTGTAGGATTCTTATTACTGATCACTGTATATAAGCCAGCAAGAACACAGCTTGACTTTCAAGGTACTCGGCTCTGGCTATAAGACAGTAGTTGGAGAGAGAGTGGGAGGTGAAATCTACTGTAAACCGATCTAATGCAAAAGTCACTCCTATCTTCCTAAGGCACGTGATCACCACCAGGATTTCATTGTGTGCCCATTTTAATTGCATGTCCATGTATTTGCAAGATCATGAGATGAATGAAATGGAAACTGGTTTGCAAAGAGACTAAGTATTGCAGTTCAGAGACCCCGATTTCAAATCCAACCCAGATGTATAGCAGTTGGGTACAGTTAATTGTCTGTAAAATAAGTTATCAGGTTCTGGTTCAGCGACTAGCGGACAATGATCCAATAGCCATCTACATGACCATTCTATGTCAATCTGCCAGAGTCTGAAGACAGGCTTAAAACAATCGTCTCAACAAGTCTGAACTCTTTGTGCAGAATCTCATTTAATTTTCATGGGCGCATCCACACATGCAGGAATGTGCACTGGCAGCAGCTCAAATAAGAGCAGCACAAATTTGTGCTGGGGATTCTTGCCTTAGCATACGTGCCGGAACATACACTTTGGTGAGAGGCAAGTTGCAACACTTGGGGCAAACTAACCCTGCCCAGCTTCTCCTGGATCTGCAGCCAGGGGGAGCTGGAGGCTGGGGCCAGCACCTACGCTGGCCTCAGCAGTATAAAAAGCTCTGCTGGCAAGCAGCTCAGGGCTACTTGCCCTCAGGAGCTTCTAGGGGAAGTTGGCTGTGTCCCTTCCTACCCCAGGCTGCTGCTCCTACTGCTGCTGTTGCCATTCATGCGGGGGGGGGCAGGGGTCCTCTGCCACACGCCACTGTGGGGGAGAGGTGACCTACCACATCTGCACCACACCCCATCACCGCACCCTAGTTTCTGAACTCCTGTTCCAGCCTTCTGCTCAGCCTGTTGCCAAGCCACGGCCAGGGGACAGCCTGGGGAGGGGGCCTGCAATACCTACAGGCTCCTTGCCCACCATCATTGCTGGCGCCTAACAGCACCTTGCCTGCCCCAGTTGCCTCGGCAGGCCGCCCCCCTGCCTTCACCTTCACTTTCACCTTTCCCTGAAACATGCCTTGAGTGGCTGACCTGAACAGCTGCTACCACTGCTGTTGCTGCTGCCGCTGCCGCCTGTACTGTCACTGCTCCCCACCCCCCCCGCCAGGAGAGGGGGAGGAATTCCCTGCTATGCTGCCTTGCATCGCCCTGCACCCACCTGCACTGGATTACTTCCCTAATTGACTGTTTGCTCCTGCACACCCTCACAGCTGCATCACCACATCTGATCCTGTGCTGTTTTCCTGCCTGCTGCCCTGCTGTTAAGTGCCTGGCTAGAGGCCTGAGGGGTTCTTGGACTGAGCTTCAACAAACAAAGCCCCTCCACCACTCCAGCCATCTCTTACACCTGCCTCAGGAGCCTCCCCTGTGTGTTTTGCTCTTGTGTGGTAAGTCCTGTGGTCCACTGCCCTGCCCTAGTGTTTGTTCTGTGGCTTATTAAGCCAGCTCAAGTCTCCTCAGCCCTTGTGTGTGTGTCCCCCTCCCCCACCTTCCCCAGGTATAGCCTGCCAGGGCCTCTTGGGGTCTGTGCTGGTGGACATGACCTATCCTGACCAGACGTATACGGTGCCCAGACATTCCACCTTGAACAACCTGTAACTGGCTTGGGAGGTTCTAGAGCTAGCGCACCGGAAAGGCCTGTCTTTCACCCTCCTGTCCTTGGACCAGGAGAATGCATTTGACAGTGGATCACGGGTACCTCACAGACACACTGCTGGCCTTTGTCTTTGAGCCCTGCTTTGTGTGGGCTCTCTAGGTCCTGTACACACCTCTGCAGAGTGTTTGGTCAAGTTCAGCTGGACCCTGAGGGAGCCCATCCTGTTTAGGCAAGGTGTGCATCAAGGCTGCCCACTGTTAGGCCACGTGTACACCTTGGCCCTGGAGCCCTTCCTCATCTTTCTGAGGCAGCAGATGGTGGGGTTGGTGCTCCAGGAATGAGTAGTTCAACTGGTCCTGTCAGCGTATGCCAATGGTATACTCCTTGCAGTCCAGTACCCAGGAGACCTGATGTGGGTGGAGGTCTGCCAGGTGTTGTACTCAGTGACCTCCTCTGCCTGGGTCAACTGGGTAAAGAGCTTTGGCCTGTCAGTGGGTGATGGGTGGCAGGTGGGCTCACTTCCCCTACACTACAAGGGATCCACTAGAGTGTGGGCTCGCTGCTCTACCTCGGGGTCTACCCATCTCCCACGGACCCCTCCCTGCCAGAGAACTGGCACCAGCCAAGGGTAGTGGAGTGGCTCCAGGCATGGGCAGGACTGCTGCAGTGTCTCCCCTTGCATGGGAGGGCACTTGTGTTAAACCAGCTGGTCCTGTCCATGATCTGGCAATGCGTCCACACCCTGCCAATCCCCCCACCCCGCCCCAAGGTCCTGGCTGGATTCCAGAGGTGGACACTGAATTTATTCTGGGCAGGACAGCACTGGGTCACTGCGGAGGTCCTTAGTGGGTCCATCACGTGCCTGCCTCCCTACCCATTCCCTGCAGCAGACACAGCTTCAGGCACAGCCCTGTGGTGGCACAGCACTGCCTGACACGGGCTTTGCGCTGGACAGACCCAACCTGGCCTGGCCCATTAGTGAATGGCTTTCCCGGTCTTCTCCAAAGCTGTGCATTGTGTTAGTGGGCTGGGCCAGGTTGGGTCTGTTCAGCATGTACAGAGCCCCCATCAGGCAGTGCCACACTGCTACAGGCTATGCCTTCAGCCAAGCCATGGCTCTGCTGGCTGCTGCCACCAGTGTCACAGGGGGTGGAGGGGTAGGCATGTAGCAGCTTCCTCTCAAGACCCCTCCCACAAACTCACCCACAAACTCCACATCCCCCAACATGCCCTGCTACTCCCCACATACCCCCCACATCCCTCTGCCACTTCTCACACCTCCTTACACACCCCACACCATAAACCCCCCCACCCCTGCTAACTTACCCAGTGCCTGGGTCCCAGTCACACTACACAAAGAACTCTGGCCAGTCCCTGGTGGACTCTCAGGGACCTGCTTCTGCTTACCCCAGCATGTTAAGGGAGCATGCCCTACAAGCTGGGGCAGCAGATGCACCAAAAGAGACGCTCTGACCATATACCAGAGTGTCTCTGTGGAGGACCCATCTCCAGGTTGCCTCGGGGCACAATCCTGGACCATGCTTTGCCCTGCTTTTTTCCATGGGTTTTTTTGTTTTTTGTTTTTTCTTGATACTTGGATTTCCAGGTATCAAATTTAGAGCCTGCACTGCAAATATGCAACATGGGGAACATATTTTGTTCCCAGTATGCCTCTTGCAGCCTCTCAAACTGCTTTGAGAGAACTTTTCAGTTAACTAAAGACAAATAAATGGCTACGACAAGTCAGCTGCTTTCAGATGTAGGCTTCTAGTGACATCTTAAATGAAAATCCAACATTTCAGATGTAAGACAGTACAGCTGTCTGCAATATACATTTATACATAAAATAAAATTCCAACAATCAACTGACTGCTTTATTCTCAATACTTTTAAGTTGTTCAAAAGTTGTTTTCATCCAACATAGGCAACAACATGCTCTGTCGTCATTCTACTGTGGGTGTCCAAAAAACCTCAACTGTATGTAATAATTTCCTTGCTCAGGATAGGTCAGTATTTGCTACCTGCATTTGCTAATGTTGTTCATATCTTCAAGAGGTTTGGATCTGGGAGTGCCAGGATTCACAATGAAATTTCCCTTTTGTCTTAGATGTTCTCATGAAGGAAACTGTGTATTGTTTTACGTATTATGTAAGGATAATGATATTCCTTTCTCTTGCCAAATTCACTGTTAAATAAATAAATCTTGTTAAATAAAGGTCAAAGAAATCACTGGTGTACATTCCCATTCTTTGGAATAGGGATTATTATTGATTTTATCTGTGTTGGCCAGGTTTTCATTTTCCATATCATAGTGCTGATTTTTAACAGTATGTCTATTGTCTTATTTCCTGTTTTTAATATTTGTAATAGTTCTGCAGGTATATTGTCCAGGCCAGTTGCTTTTTCATTCTTCATGCTTCTGATAGCTTCATCTGCTTCTTATCTTGTGATGTCTAAGCTTTGATCTTCTGCAGTTCTAGATCAGCCTTCTCTAGTTGAGTTATTACTTCTGAATCTGTTTTGAAATTGTGATTATATAATACTTTCACATACTCTGCTAATATTTGTGTATTGCACTGTTTTCAGAAACCGAGTCACCACTTTTGTCTTCTGTTGCAGTTTGTTCTTGCTTGATACATCTTGGTTATCTTTTTCACACTTTCAAAAACTTTCTTACTGTGTTCACAGCCTCTTTGAATCTCTTCACATCTGCCTAGGATCCAGCTCTCTTTTGCTTTCCTTATTTCATTTCTCACTTTTATTGTTAGCATCTCTGCACTGGAGGCTATCATAGTTTGATTGAAATCATTTAGTTTTCTCTGTGCATCACACACTTCTATAATTTTATCATTCATCCATGGCTAGTTCTTCTTCTTTGCTCTTCCAAGTACTTCTTTCAGAGTTTCACTGAGTGCATGAGAGAAGAAGCCACCTGTAATGTTCTGTAAGGCAGTTAGTGTTTGCTGGATCTTTTAGTTCTTCTAGGCTACACTAAACTCTTGGTGACTTTTTGCTAGTGATATTCTTCAGTTGAAGTTTAACTGACATCATCACTAAATTATGCTTACTGCCAATATCAGCTCCTGGGAATGTTCAGGTCTTGTGTGGATTGATGCTTGATCAAAATCGTTTGGACATGAGAATGTCCAAACTACTGCACCATTAGCCTCGTCAGTCATTCAAGTAAGGTAGGTGCTTCTTAGAATATTACTAAATAGCACTAAGCTGCAAATAGAGGCTGTATTAGCAGACAAACAAGCTGGATTCAGATCTGGAAGAAGCATGACAGAAAAAATCTTTAACCTCAGAATCACTTGTGAAAACTATCATGACCACCAAAAAGTACTCCATCATAATTTCATAGAATTTAAAAATGGTTTTGACAGGGTGTGGCTAAAAGCACTTTGCCTGACCATGAAGAAGCATAACATCAGTCCCACACTGATACATCTCATAAAAGAACTCTACAACAATACAAGTAGCGGAATCTTGCTTGACATCAACATCTGACATGATTTATTCCAGGTACAAATTAAATAAGCATGGTTTGCAACATCAGTAGGGGTATACCAAAGATGTCTTCTCCCACCATGTTTATTTAATTTATACCTGGAACAAATCATATCAGATGCCTTAGAGAACTTCACTGGGACAGTGTCAGTTGGAGGATGAGAAATTAATAACCATAATTTTGCTGATGATAATGATCTAATAGGTGGAACTTTAGAGCTTAAGGAAATAACAGAAAGGCTGCATAAGGCTACAAAGAGATATGAATGGAGAAGATCAAAGTAGTGATAAGCTCAGCCAGGTGCAATGATGATGCATCAGTAAAAATTGGTAATGAGAAGCTAGAAAAAGTAACACACTTTAAATATCTTGGAGCAAGCATCATAGAAGATGCTACATTAAAAAAAGAGTAAAAACAAGAATGGCCATCACCATTGGACAACAAGCAAAGCTGAAGAAAATCTGGACTAGCAGCAATTTCACAATGAAGATGAAATTTGACCTACTATATGCTGTCGTCATTTCAACAACTCTGTTGCTGCAAGACCTGGATACTCACTAGGGCACTGGAAAAGCAAATTAAGACCTTTGAAATGCAGCGCTTTAGAAGACTTCTATGCATACCCTACACTGCACACTGAACAAATGAATCTGTGAAAGATCAAATCAGACAAGAAGTTGGCAAATATGAACCCTTACTCAAAATCATAAGAAGAAAGATGCAGTGGTTTGGACATATAATAAGAAAGCCCAGCATCCTTACCAATACTGTCCTGCAGGGTGCTGTGGATGGACAAAGAAGAGGAAGACCCAGGACAAGCTGGATCACCAACATCAAATACTGGATGGGATTAAAACTGACTGATCATACAAGGATTGCAAAGAACTGGGAAGAATGGAAGAAAGTTATTGCTACATCAAAAGTGCTCCAATAGTTGGTGTGGCCTCAGGATTGACTTGACTTGACTTAAAGAAATCATGCCTTCTTTCTTGCAAGGACAATAGTGGACCATTATACCAATAGCTATTTTACCCTAAGCCAAATAAAAGCAAAGTTAGTTTTAACAAACTTTCTGATCCAAGATTAAACTGAAGCATTCTATTCCCAAACAATAGGATGAACATGTTTAGCTTTAGGTACAGCTACAGTTCATCATTTAGTTGAACTTACTTTTGAAGACCATGTTAGGTCCTTCATATTGTGAAACATTTTTATGTACTGTAGGAATGTAACAGATTAATGTTGCACAATCCAAAGGCTATGGATTTCCATGTTTTCCAAATGGCTGCTGTAATAGTGTGCTCAGGCATCGAAGAGGGTAAATGTCACAGGTCAACAGCCCAAGGAGCTGGAGACCCCAGCACCAGGGGCAGGGATGTGGGGAGGAGGACAGGGAAGCCTGGGGATGTGGCTCAGGGAAAGTCATGTTCCGTGTCTACTTACCTAATGCAGGTGTGGTGAAAGAAGATGCGGAGAAGAGGGGAAAGCCATCCCCGTGCTTTATCAGCTTACTCTCAGTGTGGCTGAGACAGCGTGGGGGCATGATGTCGTCAGCCACTGCTGGGAAAGACATTCAAAAGCTGGTGTGGGACAGCAAGACAGGGAGCAGCAGTGGCAGCTACAGGGCACCTGTAAACTCCAGGCTGACACACCCAGCCGTACTAAACCTTGGAGGAGGGGAGATCCCTGAAAGGAACAGAGCTGGTCAGAAAGATGATGCCTGGCAAGGTGAATACAAAGAAGGCCAAGGAATCGAAGGCCCAGCACCCAACAGGGATGCATGAGTGGGAGGAAGGGCACTTCCTCCCAGTCTTCTATGTTTAGTTTCTGTTTTTCATTCATTTCTCCTGGGGCTGGACATTTGAAGCCATGTACTATTACTGCTGTTGTTGAGCCCCAGCTCAAGTCTGGGATCATGCCCGGTATGCAAAAGCCAATAAAGATACCAGGGGTGAAAGTATAAAGATTTATTGCTAGCAATACAAGGTGCAAGCGGAATAATTTCATGTAACAAGCACACAGATTCTTAATTCTAAGCATCTTTTATACAGGAGTATTGGACCTTCATAAGCATTCTTGTTTGCTAATTGGTTATAAGGGAGTGACGCAAGGAGTTCTTTACTGAGCATGTCTCTATACCTGTGTTTTAGCTATGTATCTCATTTCCATACATGTATGTTTCATTAGCATACTTTCTCCCCACCTAGGGGTGTGAATCTTAATATTTAAATCAGCTCTTTGCCCTAGTCCACTGATTCTGCTTTTGTTTTCAAGTCTCCTTTATCTAAGACTGTCTTCTCCTTATCATTGCAATTGAGCATTAGTTACAGAACAGAGACTTTTGCTTGGGCTATGTGTAGTGGTTTCTAGGTCAAACCTAACATTTTCCCCCTCTGGAGCATTTTTAATTATTTTTATTATAATTGCTCCACTCAATTTGTTTCAACACAAACCTAGTATTCTCAGCTTTCTTCGTTTGTAAAATCATTTGATTCACCTTAGGTCTGAAGATAGATAAGACGACAGGTGAACATTGTATACATAGGATATTTGATTGGTCTTGTTACAAAGGATTCTTCTACCTTGGTTCAATTTGAAGCAATTATTAGTACAATTAACTATTAGGAAACATTCAGAAGCATTAGCTGTTGCCTGAACCCGTACGGAAAACATGTCTCTATTCTTCTCTTTTACAATAGTCCCCCACTTATATATATTCTGATATGTACTTTTCTTCTCTACATTCTTCAGCATAGTATAATTTTGTAAAATTTTTAAAGGGGTTGGTACTGCGATTAAGCATGAGGTAAAAACCAGGTGAGCATTGATCCCTCCCGCTAAGCAGAAGTCCGTTCTATTTAAAATTTCCCGGGCCAGATAAATCCAGACATTTTCCTGAGGGTCAAATTTTTGTTGTAAAAGGGTTTCCCCTCCTATAAGTAGGAGTGGACAGATCAGGGTGCCCCACAATAAAACCTTGAACAATTTCATAATAAGGCTTATAAAACTTAATCAAAGATTGTCAAATTATTCAAAGTTCCTTTCTTTTGAATAGGAATTTCAAGTCTCTTATTGGCTCCACCTTCCACTGTTCTCTGTCTCCGGTCCCGGAGTCTGCAGGGATTCCTTCTTGTTCTGGTCCAGCCACCGGCTTTAGGCGACTGGAATGTATCCAAGTCTTGATTCCTTCGAGCTTTGCGGCCGTCGGGGTCGTTAGAAGTACCCTATATGGGCCTTTCCATCTGGCTCGAAGTGGTTCCTCGTTCCAATCTTTCACAAGGACGTAACTCCCAGGTAATAATCGATTTCCCAGGGCAGGATACTGGTCCTGTGTCTGCAGCACGTCCCGTACCTGCTGATGGATGGAAGACAAAACAGAAACCAAGGACCATACATATTCTCTAATCATTCCCTCTCCTAAAACATGTAACTGTTGTTCAGTACCCATGGGCAGACTCAGAGGGTAAGGCTTACCATACATTATTTCAAACGGGCTTAATCCCAATTTAGAATGTGGTGCGACCCTTACTCGTAACAGGGCCAAGGGTAGGGCCTCTGGCCATTTGAGTCGAGCTTCTTGGCAAATCTTTGCAAGGTGTCTTTTTAAGGTCTGATTCATACGTTCCACCTTTCCACTGGACTGAGGTCTCCAAGGGGTGTGTAAATGCCAGCTGATTCCCAGGAACTCAGAAACCTTCTGAGTAATTTGTGCAATGAAATGTGGGCCATTGTCTGACCCTATTCCTTTTGGAAGTCCGAAGCGAGGTATGATTTCTCGTAGGAGTGTCTTGACTACCTCCCGGGCTTGGGCAGTCCGACATGGGAAGCACTCAACCCAATTAGAGAAAGTGTCCACAAAGACAAGGAGATATTTTATCTCTTGTTGCCGGGGCAACTCAGTAAAATCCACCTGCTATTCTTCTCCTGGCCCATTGCCTATTCTCTGATGTCCTGAAGTTTTTCTTCTCCCTCCTTATGGGTTATTTCTCTGGCAGACCTCACATGTCTCTGATACCTCCTTGGCAGCCTCTCTTAATCCCACTCTAGTTACATAGTAACTGATCCATCTTACCAGGGCCCTGGGTCCGTAGTGGGTACCATGATGAGTGCTCTTTACTACCACATGAACCCAGGCAGCTGGGATGATAATGCGGCCATCCCTTGCTACCAGCCACCCGTGCTCCCCCTTCTTTGCTTGAAACTCTTTTATCAATTGTTTGTCTCTCAGATTTGGCCTTGAAGAATAAACAGCTTCCAATGTTTGCAGGCAGTCATGTACAAGATCTGGTGTGTCAGCCATAGATGGCAGCAGTGTTGCTGGATTTACAGTGCGAAAAATGGCCAATTTTTTT
>NW_005842606.1:379487-383955 GCF_000455745.1 Alligator sinensis
TGGACGAAATGATATTCATCACTCTTAGGCTTCTTCACAGGCAAGATGGGTGTGTTAAAAGCTGATGTGCATTCACGGAGAAGGCCATACTCCAGGAACTGTTCAACTAACAGCTTCACTCCTTTCCTGGCTTCCATCCGCATTGGATATTGTTTCACACATGGAGGCTGGGCCCCTGGCAAAAGTTGAATCTTTACAGGGTCAGCATTTTAGCCTTTCCGGGTCGATGACCTGCCCATACCCATGGAACAACAGCATCGAGCAGGGTTTGAGGGATATCCGGTGTACTTTCCTCTCGGAGAAGGCCGAGAAGGCAAGCCTGCAAATGCCACCCCTTTTCAGAAGGCACTGTTAAAAACATTTGCCCATCCTGGAACGACAACGTAGCATGCAATTTACAGAGGAGGTCTCTTCCTAAAAGGGGAACAGGGCAGTCTGGCATGTACAAAAATTGATGGGTGACTTCAGTCTGCCCAAGATTACAGGTCATTGGCTGTAAAAAAGGGTCGTGTTACTGCCTTCCCTGTAATCCCTACCACCGGCGCAGCCTTTTTACTTAAAGGTTTCAGTTTTTGAGTTAAGACAGAATGGGCAGCACCTGTATCAACGAGAAAATTTACCAATTCATCTTTGTCCCCTAGTTGCATTTTAACCAGAGGCTCATCAGGGGACACTGGGATCTGGGTTATCTTTCCCTCCCGGGCCTCCGGTGTCCTTCAATCTGAATCCCTTCCAAAAGCAAACAGTCCACTGCTCTCCTCTTTTTTCTTTTCACCTTCCCCAACTTTCTGACGGGGGCATTCCCGCCTCCAATGTCCTTTTTGTTTGCAATAGGCACACTGATCTTTCTCTAATGGATCCCGTCTCTGAGGCTGTCTCCAGGATCCCTCATTTCTAGGTTTTCCCGTGATTGCAGCTGCCAGTAGGGCTGCCTGCATTTTTATCTTTCTCTCCTCTTTTTTTGTCCTGTTGCTTTTCCTGAACACTTTCTCGGTTAGTAAATACTTGGTAAGCAATATCTACTAGTTGGGAAATAGGCATACCTGTTGCTCCGTCTGTCTTCTGCAATTTCTTTCTAATGTCCGGTGCACTCTGACCTATAAAAATCATATTTACCATGCGAGCGTTTGATGTATCCTCCGGGTTCTCACGAGTGTATTGTCTGAAAGTAGTGTAAATTCTTTCCAAGAAAGCACTCGGGGTCTCATTTGTCTCCTGTCGGACCTCATACACCTTACTGAGATTCTGGGGTTTTTTCACAGCATCTCTCAATCCTTGGAGGATATATTCTCGATAGGCACGGATAGAGGTCATATCTTGGTCTGGTTTCCAATCTGGCTCCTGGGTGGGGACATGATTGTCCCTATTTCCTTGCAAGTTCCCTGCAGTAATCTCCTTTTCCACGTACTCACGGGCTTTGCCCACTACCATTCTCCTCTCCTCTGGTGTCAACAGGATATCTAAAAGAGACTGAACATCTGCCCAGGTTGGGTTATGGGTTTTGAAAATCATTTTAAACAGGTTATGTACCTTTTCAGTACCTTCTCTCAAGCTGGGGGTATTGTTCCGCCAATTATACAAATCTGATGTAGTGAAAGGAATGTGCACAAAGGTTCGACGGTAGGTTGGCTCCCCATCATCTTCTAGAGGCCCAGGTACCACTTGTTCTCTTAGGGGAAATACCCCATTTCCCTTCCCACGGCCAGGATCAGATTCCCTGTGATGTTTTCCCTTAACCCCGGAGTCTGCTCTTAACTGTACTCTCCACCCACCTCCCGGGGTTATATCAGGAGAAGTCGGGGAATCTGGAGATTGCCAAACACCTGACAGCCAGGGCTGGTGCTGTTCCAGATTCCTAGGTCGGGGAGTATTTTCAGTCTCCGCCTCGGGGGGGAAGAAGCAGGAAGAGCAGATGCCAGCAAGGAATCAGCTGTATCAGGAGGAGGAGGAGGAAGAGGAAGAGAATATGGTAAAGGCAGCAGAGGGGGAAGAGCCTCCGGCTCCGGACAGTCCAGGACAGGATTTATTAGCTACCAAAGTCATCTCACAGACCCCAACTCCCTCCCCCAGTCCACATTCCTCCAAAACCTTTCTATTTCTACAAAGAGACATAAACGCTTGCGCATACATCAATTCCTCCCATTTACCATTCTGCCGGCAGAACAAAATCAATTGTAAGATAGTATTATAATTAACACTTCCCTCCGGAGGCCAATGTTCTTGATCATCTAGCTGATAGCGTGGCCACGCAGTTTCACAGAAGAATTTAGCTTTCTTCCTAGTCATAGGATCTCCACCAAACTCTGCCCAATGTCCCAATGCACAAGAGAGGGGGGTACATTTCCTAACCTTACTGTTAATAGTACCCATCTCAGGGCTGCCTTCCCGGTCCTGACCGTCCGACTTACCTGGGATCCAGGGATCTGTTCTTAGTCCTCGTCCTCACAGGGGAAAAATCACTGGTCTTGGACTCGGGCCAGACAGAATACTTACAGAGATAATCCCAGGCAGGCGTGCTGACGGTAGGCCTTATGCCCTTTTTACCCTCTCACCCAGGTGCCTGTTACTGGTACTTTCACTCTATGGCTTTGCACCGTTAGGCTACTGCCGCCTCAGCAATCCAGCTCCCCCTGAAACAAAAGTCTCACCGGGAAAAGAGATCCTGGGGCGCGCCTGACATTTGATAAGGAAGAGCTGTGTCTGGTCGTCAGCTAGTCCGGGCAAAGCTATCTAAGGCAGTCCCATCTGGGTCGCCAAAAACTGTTGAGCCCCAGCTCAAGTCTGGGATCGTGCCCGGTATGCAAAAGCCAATAAAGATACCAGGGGTGAAAGTATAAAGATTTATTGCTAGCAATACAAGGTGCAAGCGGAATAATTTCACGTAACAAGCACACAGATTCTTAATTCTAAGCATCTTTTATACAGGAGTATTGGACCTTCATAAGCATTCTTGTTTGCTAATTGGTTATAAGGGAGTGACGCAAGGAGTTCTTTACTGAGCATGTCTCTATACCTGTGTTTTAGCTATGTATCTCATTTCCATACATGTATGTTTCATTAGCATACTTTCTCCCCACCTAGGGGTGTGAATCTTAATATTTAAATCAGCTCTTTGCCCTAGTCCACTGATTCTGCTTTTGTTTTCAAGCCTCCTTTATCTAAGACTGTCTCCTCCTTATCATTGCAGATGGGCATTAGTTACATAACAGAGACTTTTGCTTGGGCTTTGTGTAGTGGTTTCTAGGTCAAACCTGACACTGTGACCAGAGCTGAGAGGCCAGAAGCTTTTGGGGACTCTGGGGTGGAAGATTCCATTAAGGACAACAGCCAAGGGTCTGTTCAACAAAAGAAGTGGTCTTGGAGTATGAGACCTCTCCTTCATATTGTTACAGGTATTGAGGTGAGGTGAACCTGAAACAACTCTGGCCAGTCCCTGGTGGACTTTCAGCCACCCCTAAGGCCATTGAACTTGGTTAGGAGCCACAGCAGACTCAGCAAGGGTGAGATGGTACTCCAGACCACCGAAGAGTCCAGACTGTCTACCAAGTGGCGTGTGTCCAACAGATTGCCACTTGGAAGGGGCTAGGGGAGGCAGAGCGCCAAGGGACATCCACCTGGATCACCCTTTTATGAGTTCAGGTCATACAGGAGCCTCCCACATTATTTTTTAAGAGCAAGATTTGGCAGGCGAGCAAAGGGAGTTTCCCATAAGAGACCACGCATGACAGATGATAGTGTCCAAGGTAGACAAATCCGGAGTGTGGACCACCCAGCCCCAAGATGCTCGGGAGCAGTCACTCAGGCTTAGATGGGCACAGTGAACAGCAGAGGTAAACATTATCAGAAATGACAGTCAAGCTTCAGATGGGTATCAGACAATTTTAGTTCAGAATGACTTTCTTAGTCATATTGGACAGTGGTGAATCAGTTTTGTGGTGAATTTACTAGTTTAGTCATAGCTAGTGAGCCAGTTCATTCCAAAAACCAAACACCACTAGTCACATTTGAAGTGGATATGGGACAGAAAACAGAATTCTTGTTTAGAAGAAGTTATTTATCCTACAAGCTCTGGTAATTTAGATAAATAAAGCCCAAATCTAAGTCAGTGCTGATTTGATAAACCCCCAAACTGGCCATGCCAACTCATCTGACCATGCCAACATGTACCAAGAATGTGCCTTAGGAGGCACACAGGGAATATTCTTCATTTCATCTTCTTTAGAAACTCCAAAAATCCTGAAGATGTTACAGAAGAGACATTTTCCCTGCAGATTTCCATAACAGTGTGGGGACAAGGTGTTCCTTAATGCCTAGCTAATTAGTTCCAATGTATGCAATTAATATATAGTATAGGAGATATTTACAAAATCAGCAGATGTTTTAAGTCTTTGAAGTTCAGTCTGTTTTCTTCCATTCCCATTTCTCTATTTCTTACAAGAAAGAATCTAATCAAATAATCCCCTCCCCC
>NW_005842606.1:383986-389184 GCF_000455745.1 Alligator sinensis
ACTCAAGATCCCAATATTAAACTGCTTAAGTCAGGAAAGTTAAAGGTAATGTTAGATGAACAACTTTAACTATATTCCCTTGCATATCGCTTGTGACAGTATGTGTTCTCAGACAGCATCTTCTGGAGTGGTGCACAAATATGGTTTTTTTGTTGTACTTATTATGAAAAAAACATGGAATAAATAGTACTTATACTGTATACTGTGTATCAGGTAAAAAGGAAAGTTGCAAAGAATGTATGAGGTGACATTCTGTTTCCTCCCATAGATATAGGGGCCAGAAAAGGTGATCTGGATATCAAAGTGTAAATGGCTTCCTATTTCCCTCTGTGGGTTCATAAATGTCCCATTTCAAGTATAGGAATCTGCTAAAAGGCCATGGTGGTGGGGGGAGGAGGATGTCTTCCACATCTGTATATGCACATCCAAGTGGGCAGAAACTGTTTTACATATATGTCCACCTACATAGGGGTGATGGGAGGGCACTTTCCCCTCTTTGGGCACTTCCGGGACTTCCCCAGCACCCCTCTGAACAGGCAGGGCACATATCAAACCTGCTTATAGCAGTTGCAGACAAGGAGTATTCCTGACAGGGAGAAGTTCCTGGCATTGCTACACAGCATTACTTTTTGCAAGTAATCTACCCTCTAATGGGTATTTCTCTCTCTGTACAGTAGAGCTAGCCACAGACAGTAATTTACTATGCAACACAAGGGCACCCCAGGAAGCTCCTTACCCCTGTCAGGGGCAGCCTGGCACTTGCCTCCCAGTACCAGAGCAGGCAGGTCAGTCTCCAAGCTCCCAGCACCAAAGCTGCCCTGTGATGCCATACCTAGAATGGTGAATTTAAATTGCCTGTTTCTTGTCTCCCAGATGACAGGAGCACTCATGGTTATAGCTCTTCAATTTTGCCTTTGAGCCACACAATAGCAGTGAGGAGCCACAGCTCGAGGGGTTGCTACAGTCCCCTACACAGAGACAACAGATGGATAGTCTTGAGTTTGAGGCCTACCCTGCAGAAGGCAGCCTGACCCCACCCCCCAACCTTGAGTAGAAGGCCAAGCCCTTGGTGCCTGTGGCGGGGCACTGGGCTGCGAGGGGATCTGTGACCCCACAGAAGCCAGAGGCCTTGGGTCAGCGTTAGCTGAGGGAATACCCGCCTGGGGTGAGGAGGTGCATCACCTGCTGGAGCCGTTAGTTGTTGGGAAAAGCAGTCCCATGGGGAGGAAGCTCCCTGGCAGGGGAGGGGCTAGCAGAGGGCCCTGTGAGGAAAGGGTCCCAGCTAGGCCAAGGAAGGGCTGAAAAGCACTGGGGACTCCTCCTTTCTCCCCTCCTGGGAACAGTGCCAAGGCTCCAAGCCAACAAAGGGGAGTTCGGTATGCTTAGTGACACTGATACTAAGGGATGTGCAGGCGCCTATTATGTTGTAGATAGCACCTCATATTTTGTTATTTATAATGTGATTTGTTGTTCATTTGTTATAATATAAATATATTATACCGTCCCTCATAGTATCCGTGGCATTACGTATACTGAGTGTGTGTATATATGTGTGTGTGTATACTGAAACCCTTGTTGATATCTTCTCTGTGGTTCACCTGTATTTACCTGTTTCTCACCTGTCTCAGACTAGCTACTTACCTGTGCAGGGTGCAATGCCCCTTGAAATTATGTAATCCTCTAGTCTCTATTTGCAGAATATAGCATTGTATGAAAATTGTATATTGTATATATGTTTATTAATATCACTTTCCTTTAAGATCTTGTATATACAAATAAATTTGTATATAGTTAAGCTATCCCTTGTCCTGGCCTGACTCTATAGGGAATAGAGGGAACTGGCTGGTATTTTGCAGATCCCTCTCACAGCACTCCTGCCTAGCTACCTATCCCTTCTATTTGGAGAGGGGAGCACATACTTGGGTGCACCCAGGTAACATACACATAGATGTCATGGCAGGACCTGGGGAAGCTGGCTACCAAATTGGTGAACTTGAGGTGGGATTTGGCAATGACCCTCATGTTGACTGTGTATGTTTGGTGATGGCAAAAAGAAGTGAGCATCCTGGGGAGGCTGGCAGATATTGATGTAAATATCACTGACAGCACCAATGACCTCGGGGAAATCCTTCATTGTATAGAATTTGCATATAGGGTGCTGGCAGATGGTGGGAATCTTGGGAAGTACCACAAGGTCCAGCATGTAATTGATGGTGTTCAGGTGGTTTGGCTGGCCATGCAGTGGAAGTAGCTGGAAAGTAAGAGAGCCTGGGTTTCCTCACCTCATGGTTGGTGGGATAGGTGACATGTAGGTGGTCCCAAAACAGGCCACAGAAGTAGTTTGAGGCAGTGACATTGAGCTGGTGCTACTAAAAGGATTGGTGGGGCTGGTATATCTGGGCATTGGCCTGGTATTGTCAGCAGGGCATTGCTTCAGGGGAATCAGCTGGTATAGTGTGCTGGGTCACAGGGCTTTTCAGGACAGAGCTGGAGCCAAAGCTGGGGCTGCCCTTGGTTGGGAGGGTGCCTGGTTTATCCATGCCAGTGACCACTCTCTGGCCTCCCTGCTCTCACTTATCCCTCAAGACTCCCATCTTGTTCCCTAGCTCAGTTGTCTTTGGGCTTCTCTGCCAGCCTCCCTCTCTTATCTGGCCAGGTTCACACTTCCTGCCTGTCCTGCTAAACCCCTCCTTCAGACCCTACAACTAGTCTAAACCTAAGTGTAACTCATTTCCCTGGAGTCCTTTCAGTTGCCTCTCTCACTGATGCTTGGCTCAGCAATACTTGCCTGACTTATCCCTAGAGCTGGCCAAACCCCTTCGCTCCTCCTTTGCTCTGAGCCAGAGGCCAAGTTCATAGTTTCATAGTTTTAGGGTTGGAAGGGACCTAATAGTTCTTCTAGCCCGACCCCCTGCCAGGGCGGGAGAACAACAAAAGAACCCTAAACAAAAAACGGGACTCAAATGAGTCCAGCCAGGTAGGTATCCAGCCTCTTCTTAAAGATCCCCAGGGTAGGGGCCAGCACCACCTCCCTTGGAAGTTGGTTCCAGCTCCTAGCCGCCCTAACTGTGAAGTAGTTTTTTCGGATGTCCAATCTGTACCTCCTCTCCATCAACTTGTGCCCATTACTCCTTGTTATGCCAGCGGGGGCTAGGGGAAACAGCGTCTCCCCCAAACCCTTCTGGTTCCCCCTAGTGAGTTTATAGACGGTCACCAGGTCCCCCCTCAGCCTTCTCTTGTGGAGGCTGAATAGGTTCAAGTCCCGCAGTCTCTCACTGTAGGGTCTGCCCTGTTGTCCCCGGATCATGCGGGTGGCCCTCCTCTGGACCCTCTCCATGTTGTCCACATCCCTCCTGAAATGGGGCGCACAGAACTGGACACAATACTCCAGCTGCGGCCTGACCAGCGTCGCATAGAGGGGGAGGATCACCTCCCTGGCTCTACTCGAGATGCACCTGTGGATGCACGACAAGGTCCGGTTAGCCCTGCCAACCATGACCTCGCATTGTCGGCCCATGTTCATCTTGGAGTCAATAATGACACCAAGATCCCTTTCCGCCTCCGTGCTCTCAAGTAGGGAGCTCCCCATCGTATAAGTGTGCTGCTGGTTCCTACTACCCAAGTGCAGCACCCTGCACTTGTCCGTATTGAAACACATCCTGTTCCTGTTTGCCCACCCCTGTAACCTATCCAGATCCTTCTGCAATCTCTCTCTCCCTGCTAGCGTGCTCACCTCCCCCCAAATTTTGGTGTCATCAGCGAATTTAAACAGGTTGCTTTCCACCCCAACATCAAGATCGCTGATGAAGAAATTGAACAGCGCAGGCCCCAGGACCGAGCCCTGGGGGACTCCACTACCCACCTCCCCCCAAGTCGAGTATGATCCATCCACCACCACCCTCTGAGTGCGACCCTTCAGCCAATCTGCAATCCATCTGACCGTGTAGGCGTCTATGCCACAGTCGCCTAGTTTATTAATTAGGATGGGGTGAGAGACGGTGTCAAAGGCCTTGCTGAAGTCCAGAAAGACTACATCCACCGCGACACCTGCGTCCATGGCCTTTGTGACCTGATCATAAAAGGCAATCAGGTTGGTCTGACATGATCTCCCCCTAATAAATCCATGCTGATTGCCCCTGAGCATCATTTCTGATGCCGGCCCATCACAAATGTGCTCCTTGATGATCTTCTCAAAGAGTTTCCCCAGGATTGAGGTAAGACTGACGGGCCTATAGTTGCCCGGGTCCTCCCTTTTCCCTTTCTTGAAGATGGGGACCACATTAGCTACCTTCCAATCGTCTGGCACCTGGCCCAAGCACCACGATCGCTCGTAGAGCCGTGCCAGGGGCCCTGCAATAACCCCAGCTAGCTCCCTCAGCACCCTGGGGTGGAGAGCATCCGGACCCGCTGACTTGAACGCATCCAGCCCCTCCAGAAGCGCTCTAACCCGGTCCTCCCCAACCTGAGGTCTGAAGGCGATCCCCTCGCGTCCGGCTTCTATCACAGCAGGGAAGTCCCGGTCCCTGCACAAGAAAACGGAGGTGAAGAATTGGTTAAAGAGGTCCGCTTTATCCTCTGACGCAACCACCAGATTGCCCCGCATATCCTGCAGGGGCCCCACATTACCCGGCGCCTTCTTCATCCTCCCAATATATTTGAAAAAGGACTTTTTGTTATCCTTAATCCTGGACGCTAATCCGAGCTCTATATCCGCCTTGGCCTTCCTAACAGCCCGTCATGTATTCATGCTCTGCATAAATCACTTTTGTTGACATGTAGAAATGGATAGAAAAGGTCGGATGTAGAGACATGCAGTTGATGTATGTGAGGGGGTTTACATGGGGTGGAGATACTGGACTAGAATCTAAACTAGCTGTTTAGTAGGACTGTGCAAAGCGGCTAGTATTGGCTTCAGATTCGGCTGATTCGGGGGTCAGTGGTTTGATTTGGTGATTCAAATCACTGTCCTGAATTGATTCGGCTGAATCTGATTCAGAGATTGGGCTGAATCTCTGAATTGGCCCCATCCCCTGCCTGCTGTCCTGTCAATGCCTGCCCTGCCCAGCCCCAGCTCCCAGCTCTTTGAAAAAGAAAGCCCCCACTCACTAGATGCTTCCAGGAGGGGGTGGTGATCCCTAAAGCCCCCCTGCTGCCACATGCCCCATGCGGGGCTCTGCCACAAGCCCCCAGAAGCCCAG
>NW_005842606.1:389200-397412 GCF_000455745.1 Alligator sinensis
GCCCAGGGAGTGGGTGGGGGCGTTTTTTTTTTTTTAAGTCGGGAGCTGGGGCTGGGTGGGGCAGCCATGGGGAGGAGCTGGGAGAGCAGGTGGAGGTTGGAGGGCTTGTAGCAGAGCCCCCCACATGGCATGGGGCAGCAGGGGACAGTGGAGATCGCCCCCCCATCTGGCAGCAGTGGGTGAGTGGGGGCTTTTTTTTTTTTTTTAAAGACTCGGGAGCTGGGGCTGGACAGGGCAGCCATGGAGGTAGGGCTGGGAGAGTGGGTAGGGTTTGGGGGAGCTCAGGGGGGCTGAGGGATCTGGCAGGGGATGAGGCCTATTAGGGGTGTCCCCATGGTCCTGTCACCCCTCCTCCAGCCCCCCCCCCTCTACTTACCAGCACAGAGTCTGGGTCCAGCTCCCTGCAGCAGTGAGCTGGGACTGCCTGAATCTCTGAAGCTCTATGAATCTTTTTCAAATTGATTCAGAGAGCTTCAAATCAATTCAGACCTTTTTATTGGTCTCCTGATTTGTTTAAGATTTGGAGATTCAGCCACTGAATCTTCTCCAAATCAAATCAGCACCTGAAGCTTCACAAAGCCCTACTATTTAGCTGCAGAACCGACATGCACGTGTGACTTAGACAGCTAAACAGGGTAATAAAATGCCACCGTTTCTCTATAATAATTTATTCAAACTGCATGTATCTGAAGCTTTGTGTTTAATTAAATAGCAGGCTGGTGGGGATAAGGGCTGGAAAGTCAAGCAGGAAATAGGATAGTGATTTGAGGTAAGAAATCCCCCAAACAAATAGTGGGGTGTTGCAAAACAAGTTGATGAGAGAAAAATTTGCTGGGAGGAGATAAGTTTGATTTATGGTGGAGCTCAAATGGTTTTTTACTGACTGAGGCAGAAAAAGAGAGGACAAAAGGCATCACTAGATTTAAAAGAAAAGCCCCCTAGGAGGAAGTCTTTGTGCAGGTGAGGGGAAGGGGTGGATAGGAAGGGAGAAGAGACCAATATCCATAGATGCCCACTGTGGAGTCTGAAGAGCTGGGGTGACTTGCTGGCTTCCCCTCACAGGATGGAAGGACTTAAATAATATCTATACATGATTTATTTTATGCTCTGTTACTAATGTTAAGATTAAAAAAAACCCCTAAATCATTTTTATCACTTTATTTATTGCTGGTCACAAGTTCCTGAAGGGAAATAATATCACTGGCATCCAAACCTAGTCAGATCTGTTAGTGTAGCATCAAAATATAGGGCACTATAGCCAAGGGCCTAGCCTGAAAGTGCCAGGGTGGGAGGAGGGGGCGGGGGGAAGACTGAGTGTACACCCTGACAGTGGTGAAGAACTCACAGCTGTGGAGATGCACACACAAATCAGAAAAAGCGCCAGAGCTGCAGCCAACTCTGTAATGGTTGCAAAATGAATGGTAAAATTGTAATGGCCTATAGAGATGCCACTGGCAGTTACAGTATTAGAATTCCTAGTTAATGTCTTAATTCCCTCAATTATATCCAACAAATGTTAAATAGTTGGTTGAAAAGACAACTTAGCCCTTGATGGCCTACTAAGTTAGGCTTTACTTTTATATAAGTGTATGTCATGGGATAGGGTCCTGAAGGATGGCCGTGATCTCCCCAAGGCCCCTTTACCATGCCAAGTTGGCCCGATGGGCACCCTCTATTCTCACCCGCCATGTCTTTGATAGAATGATTAATAGGGAGGCTGCCTTTAAGTCCTCTTGGACACAGTCTTGATTGATTTTCTGGACCCCGTGGGTTTCGGACCTCTGATATGTCCCACTTCAAAATAGATGTCACAATGGGTGTTTCAGGGCACCCTAGCCTTATGGGCTATGCATGGCTCCAACCACCCCTTTACCACGCCCCAAGCCTCGCAGATGGTACTGATGCTGTCCGGTCTCGGCCTTGTTGTAATTTGGCCCTCTTGTCCTCCCTGGGCTCTCCACAGCCCTGTCTCACTCTGCGCCTCACTGGTGCTGGGGTCTGTGCACCCAAAATGCCGCGCCTCCTCTGGCGCTGGGGTTCCCACACTGCCATGGGCCCACAGTGAGGCCTCTTTCTTCCCCTAATAGCCTCATCTAAACCGCCAGTGTTATTAAAAAAAAAAAAAAAAAAAAAAAAAAAAAACTGCAAGCCCCAAGGCTATAACATAAATTCAAGCTGCCCGGCTATAACATCATTCGAGCCACACGCGGGGTGCTCTGTCCCTCAACGGTATCAGAGGCTGTACCTGCAGTCAGGCCTCTCCCCTTTGCTTGCTCTGGTATTGCTCCTTCCCCCTTGGCTGCTGGCAGGGAACTGCCCTCCTGGCCTCAGCTCTGGGGTTTATATATGAGGCAGGCCCTGCCCCTTCCGGCCAGCTGACCAGGTGCGGGTGCAGACCAATTTCCTCCTTAGCAGGTTGCCATGGCAATCTGCACCTGAGCTCCTGCCTGGCTCTTTGGGCTGTCCCCAGGCAGTTCCTGTACTTCTAGGAGCAGGGCACCCTAGTGCCCTGCGACAGTGTAGATAAGTAAGAGTTAAAATAATGTTTGGTTTTGTTTTTCCTGGAGAAATGTTTGATCAGGTAGTTTAAGAAGCTGTATATTCTACTCTCTGTATATTCAGGAATTTGTATGAATGCCATTTGATCTGTTGCTGACTTTTGTCCTCAAGTGTATATGGTCAATCTGTACTGGAATTACACTTCACAAGCATAAGCATCAGTTCTGAGTTCCAAACAGGAACCCGTTATTTTTTTAGGAAGTTCTACCTATGTTTGATGCTGTGTTCAGTGCCTATGCAGAACTTTCACTGGCTTCAAATTAAGATGTTAATGTTAAAGTTATGAAGGATTTGATCTCTGGAGATTGGTGGGCAGTAGCATAACAATCAGTGGGTGAGCAGGCCATGAGCTCTGGGCACTGTATAAAAGGTGTGGCACCAGAATGTAGCCAGGGGGTGCCTCTCACTCCCATCCCCATTCCGCTACTTCCCCCAAACCCCATACACTACACTTTCTCCACAGTGGCTCCAGCTTCAGCAACAGGGAGCAGTGACTGGGTTGGTGGTGACAGGGTAGGAACGGCACTCATTGCTGGAGCAATGGCCAGCTGAATCAGAGTGTTGCTGTGGTGTGAGAAAGGTGACCTGGGGGAAGTATAAGAGAGGTTTGTCTGGGGGGAAGAGGTGTACAAGAATCCTAACCCTCTTACTTTCTTTTTTTGCTGCCAAAAACTAGTCTTTAAATGGTCACTCAACACATGTGTCTATGGCAAAAAAGGAGGTGACATCTCAACCTGTAGTAGCAAAGCACCAGCCACTGTCCCACAGTCCAGGGTGCAGAACTCGTTGGTTATTCCTTTGCTCTTGAGAATTCTTAAGGTATTATATGCAGCCTTGTAGACTTCCTATAATCATAAGGGCTACCCAAGAAAACAGGAAAGATTTATCAGCTTAAAAATTCTACTGATACAATCATTTGCAGCCATAGGGTTAGTATTATTCTCTTCCTGACAAGAATGCATTACTGGAGGGTAGAGTGAAAGGAAAGTAATATAATTTTATAAAATTGCAGACTTCACAAGTAAATCCCCAATAGTTCAATAGATATAACATATTTTGCACCCCCCTCTTCCCCAAGAATGTTGCCAATCATTCAAGCTTTTATTTGTTTGCTCTATTTTTCTTTCTTTTTGTGGCTGACATTTAAGACTAATTAGCACTACTCAGTAGAAAAGGCAGCACGTTGCTTTTTTTTTAGTACCATACCATCTGGAATGCTCATTTACCGACTTTGTCCAAGATAATGACATTTACTGCCAGCCAGCTTTCCAAATACCTCTGTGATATCCAACTTTCCCTCCTCCTTTTGTAACTAAGTTGTATAGTTCAATTTTATAGAAGCTGTGAATTGTTAAACCATTTGGGAATACAGAAATGCACAATGTCAACTCACTGTAAGGTATTTAACTGGAGTTTGGCTTCTTGCTAAGTGCTGTTCTTGAAAGTGTGCTGTACGTAGAACTATCAGAACACCATCCTACTGCTATGTGTTCACACATTACACTTATTTAGGCAGAAGCAACTGTGGGTCCTGGGCCTGAAACCATTACTTCCGTGACTGTCTACTTTGTTTACAAAATCCCCGCAATCCTTGGCGTCACCTGGATTGGGTGTGACATCTCACTTTTCTGTACTGAAGTCCAGTTTTACCCCAAACAATACTGGAGATTTTGTCAGAGGGCTCCAGATTTGGTATCTTGAAATTGATTTGTGAGGAATGTACAGCCAATATATTAAGAGCCAAATTTCACACATTCACTGCATAAAACTAAAAATCTGCTTCATAAACAGACACAAAGTGTCTGTCTGTATGAGATGCTTTACTGTGCAGTAGAGCAAATTAGTGTGTAGTAAGTGTCACCATCTATATGTGCAGACCCTTACTGCACAGTAGTTTTCTCTACTCAGAAGTTAATTTGCTACCTGCAAATGCAAGTAGCAAATTAACTGCTGAGTAATTACTGTGCAGTAAGGCATGTGTAGGCAGCAGACTGGGAGCAAATCTCCTAGCTTCAGCTCTGATAAGAATCTCCCAGCCTTGGCTCCATGGTCACCACTGTGGAGCAGGGGCTGGGAGCTCCCTGCTGCCAGAACGGGGTCATTGTCCCCGCCCAGACTCTGGTGGCAGAGCCCACTGGCAGCAGGCAGCTCCCGGGGCCAAGAAGCCATGTCTCAGCTCCCACCAGAAGACAGCTGTCTCCTGGCCCTGTGCTCCCTGCAAGCCCCTGGGCTGCAGGGGATCAGAAAACCCAACCCAGAGTATTTGCATATATAAACGTGCCCACTAAGACCATGATATACACACTTAAACACTCCCACAACTCTAGAAGTTGGCACTGGATTTATGACCCAGATACCTGGCTCTGGGCAGAACCAAACCCTCAGACTGACCATGACCTCTTCATTCAATAATAGGCAAATTGATTCACAGTGATAGAAGATAAGAATAATGCAGGCAAGGTAAATAAAATAATCCCTGCAATCTACCAGTCCTAGGGCTGTCACAAAGGGAATGTCTGCCTGGCCAGTATATGAGCTTCACTTTGTGGGTCTCTCTTGAATGTCAGATGTCAGCAGCCTGGAGGTAGAGGGCTGAGGCCCACCCTCCCCAGTGGGGTGCCTGAAATGGGCTGGTGGTGTGCCCTCTGTTCATGGTGGCCTCAGGTTCCCCACTTGGGGACCCTTTGTTGCTCGGAAATTCCTCCTTTTGTATCCTTTTTCTCCTCCGATGACTCTTCATTCCTGGGTGCCACTGATTGTTTCCCTGTGGTTGTCATACTGTCCACATCTGTCCTGTACCTCATCTCATGTTGTCTGATTGTCTTCAATCAGAAAGGACAGGATGTCAAACAGAGTACAGTTAAACTGTTCCACCAGCCCATCACATTGCAGGGTGGTATGGTGTTGTGCAGGTTTTGTTAATTTTCAGCAGGCCACAGATGTGGTGAAACAGCTGAGATTCAAAATTTCTCACCTGGTCCATGTGGAGGGATCAAGGTACACCATGGTAGCACATGAATTTTTCAGCAAGAACGTGGTCAGGGAATGAGTACACTTCTGCCCACTTGGAAAAATAGTCAGCCACTACTAGGATGTACTTGTTTACATGTGGTATTATGGGTAAAGCATTTAAAGTACCCATGGCTATCTTTTCCAGGGGTTGTCTATCTTGCATGGAGACTATGGGAGCCCTGGGATTGCTCCTCATTTCTTTTCATGCACTTCAGACCTCACACAACCTACACCAGTCTCTGACAGTGTTTCTCCAGCCCAACCAGAAATAGTGGGAATGGACCTTACGCAAAACGTTCTCCATGCCCAAATGTCCCCCAGTATTGAATTCATGCAAAGCTTGCAAGATTATTAGTATTTCCTTCTCAGGTACCACTATTTGAATAAGTTTGGGTCCTTGGGTCAATTCTGGAAGTTGTCTCACCAGTACTCTTTGCTTGATGCTTAGTTCAAATCACACTATCTGATACTGCTTCATGCACTGATGATGCTGCCCTTCCTCATGGAACTTTTCACTATTGAGCGCCTTCCATCTTATTAATTTCTCAAAATCAGTATCTTCCTGCTGCTTTGCACACCAATATGCCAAACCTGTGGCCTCCCTTGCACCCAGGGTTAGTTTACTCCAGGCTGACTCTTCTGTTGTTAGCAGCTGCACCCTCATCGCCTCTGCTTTGGGTTCAACTTCTATTGCAGAAGGCCTTTGGGTCAAGAGATTGGCATTCTGGTGCTATCGTTCAGGGTGGCACAGTATCTGATAGTTGAGCTCATGTAGCTGTTCCAGCCTTCTAGCCAGTTGTCCTTCAGGTTGTTGAAAGTTATGTAGCCATTGGAAAGAACCATGGTCTGTTCTTAACATGTAGCATCTCCCTAGGGGGAAATATTGGAAATGTTTGGTAAAGGTCACTGCAGTGAGCAATTTCTTTCTTGTAGTTGCATATTGGCACTCAGCTTTGTTTAGGGTTTAGGCTATCAGCTTTTCCTGGCCTCCTTTGACTTGTGATACTTAATGTTACAACATTACATGACACTCAACGATACAGTACATTACATGGTTTTGGATATCAGGTTTTCTATTGAGCCCCTGAATGGCCTGACTCAACTGTTCTGTAATCTGTCGTTATTTCCTTTTCCGTAGCTAACACTGTAGCCCACATTTTTAGACTTTTAACATACAGAATGCAGCTGCTGCCTTCCTTGTCAGAGGCAAGAGGCCTGATCTAGCGTACAAGTGCCCCAATCATTTTGGTTTTCAAACTGAATTGTTAAGAACCATTCATGGCTGTATTCCTGTCTAGAAGACCTTATGTGCAGCTCACTATTTCCCAGTAATACTGGTCATTTCGAACAGCCTTCCTGCATCCAGTGCCTGATGACTCCATGTCTTTGAGTCTCATTTGGAGGCTTGCAATAGGGAGAACTCATGCTTTACTGTTTAAAAGATAATTATCTCTGCTACATCTGGTGTCCTTCACAAATCATATTCTCTCCATCAACACAATACTTCTGGTCACCTTTATGTGAGTGTATCAACACCATAATCCAGCTGAGCACTGGCTGAAGCCATTTTAACTGAGTCCACAAAAATCTAATGGTTAATTACCCCAAGATCCTATTGTTTTGTATATAAATTGGCTGTTTGATAATTTATTAATTAAATCTTTATGTGCTATAGAGTTCCCTGTTTCCCAGGTGGGAGTACTTTATCCACTGAGTATCTTCCTTCCTACCTAGACTCCATTAGTTTTCTTCCCCCAGCTCATTCCCATAAACATATAACCCACATATAAAAGATAGCAACATTTGCTTTGATATAGGGTCAATCTAACTTTTCCAACAGTGTGCATAGTAACTACAGAAAGTAGCCTGTAGGCAGAACTGAAAAATGCTTGTTGAGTGCTGCAGCACCTTTTAGAAATGCTTGTTGAGTGCAATAGCAACTCAAGAACAGTAAATAATTTCACCTTTTAACACATGCAGTGACTTCCCCAATCATGACAGTATTTCAAGACATATTAGTTTGTATGCCAAGATCTAGTGATCTGTTTTGATAATTCAGTGCTTTTGAGCTTCATAAAGTTTCTAACTGAAATATTTTGGTGTTCTGACAAGTAAGGCACATGCTTATAGTTTGTCTGGAGTTGTTGTTTTATTATGATATTATTTAGCTTCATAGTAACACACAAACCAGTATAACAGACTGACTCATGTGCCTTCTTGGCACCCTACCTATTTCTCTAAAAAGCTTAAGAAAAATGGTAATGCTATTTTGAGGCTTTTTTCTCGTAACCATATGCCTTTACTTTTTGCAGAGGTATTCCTTAAATTGAAAAATATTCTCAATTTCATACCACAGGCAACTCTCCAAATAGCCATTTTAGAGCACTAAGGAAAACAGAACATGTCTAATAAAGGCTGGAGATAATATTGCTCTTCCTCTTCCCCACCTTAGGTTAGTGACTTAGTCTAAGCCCAAATTAAAAGTACCAAGAGCAGAGATGTCTGTGAACTTGAGTTAGCCAAGCCTCCTGTCTCTCTCAGACTGGACTGATAGTTAAGAGATCAGGCTTTCTTGGGAAATCTAATACTAAACAATCCCCCCCCCCCCCCCCCGCGCCCCCATCTTCGGCAGAAAGAAGCA
>NW_005842606.1:397443-431979 GCF_000455745.1 Alligator sinensis
TAAAAATAAACAACCCCCCCCCCCCCCCGGGTCCATTTTTGAGCAGAAGAACATGGAGTAGAATTGCCAAAATTCAGGTTAAAAATTCTGTCCATAAAGTCCATAAAAAATATTGAGCTGTCTATAATAACTCTAAGCAGTTGGAGTTGGGGGTGCAGCATGGTGGAGGGTGTGGTTAGAGTCTGGGGGTGACTAGGCAGTTCCTCAGGCATGTAAAACTCCTGCTGTAGTCCAACAGGTTTGCCATACCAAGAATATTTTTCTTACTGCAGACTCTTTACTGGCAACCAAATGTTTTTGCTTGTTTACTGTAGATCACTGTAACAGGGAGCTGGTGGCCCTGTTATGGAGCTGCCCAAGACAAGTTAATTGCTCATTAAGTACCCGCAGCTTGGCACTGAACCCAAGTAGCGGACTTGTTGATTGCTAATTAAGGACTTTCCACTTGGTGGCAACAGGCAGTTTCCTGCACAGAGGCACAGGCTGTGGAAAGAAGAGAAGTTTTTCCTTTAGGACGGCGGCCGGTGGTGCCGGTGGAACACTGGGAGCAAAGTCATCAGGGAGGCCTCCAAGGCAGATACCCAATGTCAAATTAAGAGACTTTGAAGGTCATGGGAAAGGGGCTGGCTGCTAATACAATGGCCTGGGCAACTGTATCTCATTTGAGAGCTTGCCTCAGCCCTGGGAGGGGTGAAGTAAGAGAGAAGATTACAAACAGCCGTACAAAGCAGTGAGACAGCAAGCGGCTGTCCCTTTCCTGACAGTGGAGGGCGGGATGACCTGCAGTCCGGGTTTTTCCAAACTCTAGCAAATGGTAACTGAGTTTGCCAATTTTTGCTGTACCAACAGGGGCCTGAACCCACGACAGCTGCAAGAGCCAGTGGCAGTGCAGAGACCGACATGTTGTAGTCATCATTAAAATCTGGAAGCTTTCACCTGTTAGTGTTACCTTTATTTACTCCCATCAAGTCGTGGCAGGTGAGAGAAACACAGGAACGGGAAGCAGGACTGAACATGTCTTTTTGGTCAACCCAGGAATCCCGTTCACAATCACGCTAAACTCCTAAATTTGAACTGAATCCACTTAACTGGTGCCTAGAAGCAGGGCAGGGTCTGGCAGAAGAGTTACATTTGCATTATGTAATATATATATATATCAGTATAAACATGTCAGTAAAAATGTTTGATTACCAGTAAAAAGTTTGCAGATTGTCAATAAAGTAAATTTTCTTGGGTTAGCAATCCTGGCAAGGTACACGCGCATGCCTGCCTGCCCACACGCACACACACGCACACTTCATTTTCAAAGCACTTTGGAAGTGTTTGTTTTCACAAGATTCTTAAGTATGACTGCTTTTTACAGTTGCGCTAACTGCACAAGTTGCCCAAGGTCAGACAATGAGGCAGTGCAACAGGAAGGAATAGAATATGAGAGGTTACTCTTTATTTTCTTCTAGTCCCAAGATGCTTTTTGTGCCAATGAAAATATGGTGGAAGGAAGGTTATTTGCCTTAAATCAAACTTAATCTTTAGTTCTAGTGGATTAACTTTAAATTTTCAAAATGCCACTAAACATTGTCCTGGTTTTGCTAAGAAAACCTTGTGCAAGGAGATTTACTTAGTTAGTCTAAGCTACAGAGATGCACTTACTACAAAGTTCCAGTGTTCTGGGTGTTTATTTCCCTCTATACTTCATTTTTCATTTTATCTTTTTTCTTCAGTGGTTTACCTGCTTGTTTATATTCCTCAACATTTCTAGCTCTAAATCTTCATCCTGTCATATGCTTCCTGTTTCCATCATTCTTTCTCATCCCATTCTCCCTTCTGCTCCAGCATCTACTATTACTGCTTTTTTGTCTTTGTTTCCATGTCTCTTCTTGTCCAATTCTGTTCTGCTCCAGTTCTTTCAGCATCTGTTTCCCCCTTTGGCATGGACTCCCCTCCCCTTAGAAGCCACTCTTCAAACTTGCCACATAGTCAAAACTTAGGGAAACAGTTGAAAGGGTGAGAGATCTGCTGCAGGAAGTAGGAGCTGGAATCCTAATATGTTTGAAACACTGAAATAGAAGCAGTAAACATGTTAGAGTTGTACTGAAGTAGTGATGTTTCTTTCTTTTTTTCTTTTTTCTTTAATTTTTTTAAAGAATTCCAACAAGTATTTCAGATGGATACACATAGTTCTTGTGGTTTCAGGAATCTCCAGGGTGAACCTGGTCATTTATGGACAAATATTTCTATGCTCTTGGCACTCTGAGGTAGGCCTGCAGAATAGCTTTGCTGCCTCATACTCCCTCGGAACTAAACTCTGGTTGAAAGGAGAAAGTATACATCATTTTACAGTACTTCTGGAAATATGAATTCCAGAGCAGGCTTTGATAACTTGCAGTAAAAATAAGCCTTTTCATTAGGGATGGGTGAATTCCATTAAGTTTTGGAAATTATTGCTTGTTAGCAAAGTTGGTGTACAGTTACTGTCTCACTTTTGTTTCTACTTTAATAAGGTTTTCAGTGTGCTTTGAAACATAACAAAAGACCTTACACAGAAATGTAATTAGCTATTTAATATTGTGTGCTGCATTTGTGAAAACCCATCAAGAGAGGCAACCATTTTATACTTAGTGCAGTCTTATGGAGAGAGAATATGTTTTCCAGACATTTTTTAAGTCTTTCTGGTGCATTAAACTAAAACTCCTCGGATATAGTTTAGTTTGGCTTGATGGGAATTAAAGCATTGCGTCCATGGATTCGTGCAAACACAAAGGCACTCAAAAACGTGTAATGAGCCTCTTTGTCCACCAGATGGCACCGCGACTTTTTTTGTAGTAAATTGCTTTCACTTTGTTTTTTTCTTGTGTGGTTTGCTCACTGGGCAACAGGCACAGGGTGGGTGGGTGGGGGGCCCAGGGCCAGGGGTTCAGTCCTGGACCATTTCACTCTCCTGTGGCACTGGCTGGCAACCAGGCTTAATTCGTTCAAAAACCTAGTGCATGCAAACACTGATGTGATGCTCCAAAATAAACAAGGTTAAATTTTATAAACCTTTTATTAGTACAGAAGTCAGGGCAGATTTGCACCTTATAGATTAATTCAGAGATGCATAAAATTTAGTAAGAAACATCTCACTTCATTTTGTTAGTATAGGACAAGTATTTAGTACAGATATGCTTATATATTTCTATTAAAGATTGACTTTTTTCTATTTGAATGTATCACCACTTGAACTGCAGTTACACATTTGGTATACTTTCTTTTACACATTGCGGCAGTGAGACACCGGGTCGTGGAGCTACACGTTTCTGTGTGGAAGCCACAGTTTCATAAAAATTGCCCTGACACGGGCTGAGTGCCTGGGAAACTTACTTGGAGTTACACTGCCCACTCCAGGAGGTGGCAGCATGGGAGCACCGCCATGATGATTCATTAGCTTCTGCTCTTTTCGGTTTAAAGGGGCGTACTCCGGCTGATGTCATAAAGACATGCTGTGCTGGAAGCTTAAAAGGGATGGCTGCTGGGTATGGTGACAGGACTGAAGACCTGGGATAGAGAGCCCAGCATAGGGCTGAAGAGCTGGGAGAACAAGCCCAATGTGGGGCAAAATTGACAGGCCTGGTTTGAGTGCTTGGAGAGATGGGCACACAAACCCCATACTGAGAAGTCAGGTCAGAGAACAGGACCTGAGATCAAGAGATAAAGCCAGGGAGCACGACCTGGTGTTGGGGAAGCAACTGGGAAGCCAGTCCTTTGGGGCATAGAGTATAAGTCTTACTGTCAGCCCTGGAGGGATGAAACCTCAAGTTCCCTAACTCTGATAGCCAGTAGGGGCTTAGACCTACCAAGGACTATGGCTAAAGACTTTATTGAAATATATGTTGCCATTTTGTGAGTGCCCAGAGGGGCTGTAATTTTGAGTTCATGTCTGGAGAGCCTGACTACGGGTGTTTGATTATTTTATACATTCTGGATTATTTTTATAAGACTGTTTTGCCAGCACTCTATTCCTTGACTCCTATGAAATAACCCTTGCTGTGAGAATCCAAGGGAAGGGCTTATTCAAGAGACCTCAGGGCTCGGCTTGAGTGACAACAGTTGCCTGAACAACATCATGGTTGGTGCCTGGACAGGGTGTAGGGGAGGTGGAGCCCCAGGTCATCGCCCCATTGTGACATGAGTACACCCAATAAGAGAGAAAAAGACTTTATACCACTGGACCCTCCCCTTTCCGTTTGACATTAAAGGCATGGCAGATGAGTTGGAGAGGGCTATCCTTCTGGGTGGTCACTAATAGCAGGTTTCAACTGCCAGCTCCACTACACACATTTACATCAATATGCTTGCCAAAAATTAAATTGAAATTAGTTTATTAAGGTAAATCTTTTCCAAAAACGAGCTCTTCAGTACCAACACTTATTTAATTAAAGCCTCCAGAACCAATTACTTGAAGACTTATATCAATTTATTTTCGTACAGCTACAGAATGGAACAAGCATGTAATACACTGTATTGTGACCAACATATCTTTCGTGTACTTTAAATGCAGTGCAACTATAACATGGTTACCAGGAGTTTCCAGTGAGCATGTGTCAATAAACCAAATTAAGAACCTTTATGACTCTAAACAAAATGTGAACCTAAGTTCATCGTTAATTTGTTTCCAGAAGTTGAAACAGGTCCAAGAGAAAGCAAATGCACACCACTACAGAAGAAATGACAACCTGTAAATATTTTTGAGTTTGTGATCCATTCTCCATCAGGATATGGCATTTTAGGTATGTGGCTACAACTGGAAGTAAAGCTAGAGACTGATCTTAATCTAAAGAAAATTTCAGAAGGAATCTCCAGAAGCAGGCAAAGAGGGCATATGTGATTTGGCTTGAATTAAAATGATGGACTTCTGATGGACTGATATTTAGTAAATTATCAGAGCAAGGACTGCAATTTTTGTCAACTCCAAAATTATATAGGCCTTTATGACTGAAGCTAAAACATGGTCTTTATTTTTTAGCTAAAAACAACAGTAGGTCCCTTATCCTTTTGTGGATTAAGCACTAAACACCTAATTCGATTCTTTCTAAAAAGCCGGCTGCATCCAATTTAGTTATCTCCACCTTGCTACATATTCCCCACCATTTCACTGCTGGCCAGACAAAATACCTGAGGAAAAGTCCTGCAGCCATTACTAAGACTGAAATAACTTCAATGGGAGCTCAGAGTAAGTAGCAGGTAGGCCTATTAATCTCTCCTTTATAAATCCTCCATCCTGTCGCACATTAATTCAGAGGAAAGCTATTCAAATGATTATCAACATTTTGTGGTGCAGGGAATAGATGAAACCCAAGGAATGTAAGCTATTAATGTTGCATAAATTCTAAGCTGGAAAACCTAGTACATTAGAGCAAGTGTTTAGAAAATGTGAAACTATAAAGCTAAACTAAGATGATTAAAAAGTACTTTGTGGTTATACTTTTTTACTTCAAGAAATAGTTTCAAATGTTAGAATGGCACTTATTTATTTTCTGTACAAGGCCCCTTTAAAATGGGGCATTTATTTAAACTACATATGATATCTACAATATGACAAATCACACTGTTCTTTTTTCAGGCTTTGAGATTTACCAGATGTTTCCCAGCTGTGGAATCTTGACAATGAATACTTTGTTGGAGTGGAGTTGCCACTAAAGATCTTTTTGTGGGGTATTTTTTCTGTTCGTATGATGATTTTTTCCTAGTCTTCTAATGATTTTATCAGTCCCTTGGGAAGCACTTAAGGTTTTACTGGTTTTAAGGTAATTT
Organism: Alligator sinensis; assembly: GCF_000455745.1. Classification (NCBI taxonomy): domain Eukaryota; kingdom Metazoa; phylum Chordata; order Crocodylia; family Alligatoridae; genus Alligator; species Alligator sinensis. Next base: position 403,234 of record NW_005842606.1, read on the forward strand.
GTCTGATTTTACTGCCTACTCCTATCTAACCCTGGCATAGTTACATAAGAAGTGACACTTTTAGGACCAAAAGGCCATCAAAAACATTGTTTATATACTTTACAAATTTCCATACCTCTCAGCATTGGTAGATAAATCTACTCTCTTGACAGAAAGAGCAGAACACATTGCAAAAGTTGCAAAGTGCAACACAGAGCAGAGTGGCCTTAGAAAGAACCCGCAGAAGTACATTGTTGATTGCAACTATACAGGTGTTTAAACATGTCCTAGGGGGGTTTTTTCATACATACCAACTGGTACAGTCATGCCTTTTTGCATCTCTCATATATCTGGTCTCTTTGGGACACTGGGGGGGCGGGGGCTGGGCTTTAATTAGAGTGACTCTGAGAGCTGCTCTAATTAAAGTTCCCAGAGCGCCACATGTATCAATGTCCCCATGCTAAAAAATGGCAGCAGGGTCTCTAAAGTTTGTCAAATGAGCTTTAGTTGAAGTGCCCACACCACCATTTTTCAACACGGGGATGCGGATGCACGTGATGCTGGAGTCTGCTGGAACAGGCTAATTACCATACTCCAACAGACTCAATTAATTGAGTCTGCTCCAACGCACTGTAATTACAGTGCATCAGAGCAGCCTTGCTGCATGTGCATAGGCATCCTTTGTGGCATTGCTCTTTTTAGTGGATGTTGTAGAAGGGCAGCTATGAAATAGACTACAGAGGAGATATTAGAAAGAATAATTGGGTGTTGGTTTTATTTAAGTACCCAAAGACAGTTTCTACTTTGTTACATATTTATGTTACTCTTCAGAATTACTGATTCTCTGAAACAAAGACAGAAGTTGCAGGAAGACCCAACTAGTTTTCTCTGACAGGGAAAAACTAATTCCTATACACAGCTAGCAATACTGATCCCGAGAAGGAGCTCATAACGTCGCTGAAGCAACAGCTATTGCAAGATATTTGAAAACCAACAGTTAAGTATGTATCATAAAAGTCTGTTTCCAAGGAATATTTTAACTATATTTTCCAATAGAAGAGTCCATAATTTGAGGTTTTCTTCAGATCGTCTTCAGTAATGCTGAAATGGCTTATCCTTTTTGGCATTAGAAAGAGGGGTTCCAACAATTTCCATATACTACTGTAAATGAGTATGTTGCTTAAAAGGTTTAGTGACTTCTTTAGCAGCACTGATGACTTGTTTAGGACATGGGGATATTCTCCTACAGATTTCAAAATGCTTTACAAAGGAAAATCTTGTTAACTCCAATTTAAGCAGAAAAACTGAGGCAGAGGTGCCAAGGGGGATATAGTAGCTTGGTAGCAGACCAAAAATACAACTCTTAATATCAGTACCATTACTTGGCAGGAGGATAAGGGACTGGGGGGTGAGGGAGGGGGCATGGGGTGTGACCAGAGCATCAGTCCCAGCTGCTGATTCAGAGGGGGCACTAAATGACAGTTCCCGGGGAACCTATTTGCCACCATGGCCCATGTTGCGGGAATTGTGCACCAAGGCAGCAGCAGACTGTTGCCATTGCTGCAGCCTGTGCCACATCTTCCCTGTCTCCGCCTCCCCCCGCTTTGGTACCTGGGCCATGCTGGGCACCAAAATTTAAAGTGATGCCTCTGTCTAGTATAGTATTGTTTTTAGTTGAACTAGGCCTCCTCAGCAATCTTTATTAATATCATAGAGCAACTTTGCCCTCTTTCTGCTACCCATTATTGTGACTGGGCTACCAGTTGTTTTTCTGTGGAAAGCTTCTTTGTCACTGTTGACTGAGATATGACTTGCCTTTCTGGAGGAAAGATACTTCTGCAATGAATATATTAATGCTACCCTTGAGGACTGAAGGTACACAAGACAAAGAGTGCACTTCTTCATGCTAAGAGTTGGACAACTTTCGGAGCACTACTCTTTTTTTTGAGAACACCTCCTTTTACTTTTGAAGCCAAACTCTCCAGGTGATGCAAATATTTTTCTGCTAACTCATTAATGTGCATTTGCATTTACTTACTCATACATTTTATTTAAAGAGAAGCAAAAGTGTCTGTAAAAGAAGGCATTTTATTCACAGAACATATATATCAAAAACAGCAAAATTACAGGTTTCTCACAGTGTTTCACTGGCATGCTTCAGTCCTGTGGTGGAGATAACACTCAAAAGCCTAGAAAGTAGCTTGGTCTTTATGTCCACTTAATCTCAGAAGAAAGGCCAATAGTATGAAAGGTGCCAATTGTGATGGTGAATAGTTCTGAGCTGTGGACACTATAGCCGCATCCAGATGAGTGAGGATGTGCAGTATGTGGTGCTGCAGAACCATCTGTCGCATCACACACTGCACATGCAGGTGTTCCCTGTCCTGCTACCTTGCAACATGCAGGAGGGGAGAAGGGGTTGACCCTGGGATATCCTGGGGTCAAAAATACCCATGCAGTGCATGTTGTGGCAAAAACAGAACGTGGCTGGCCAGAGCCACACTCCAGCTGCCGCCCAGACTTCCTGCTATGGCTGCAACTCCCGGAAACCCCAAGGACTTCAGGTAAGGCTGCTGTGCTGGCCCCAGCCTCCTCTATGCCACCAAGGTAACCTCTATAGTGTGTGACATGGGTGTACCCCAGGAACAGGTAGCAGCAGCACACCTTGTGCCACTGCTATGTGTCCCCGGGGAGCCAAATGTCCATGCTTATCTGGACACACCCTATATGTGGATTGAGACTAGCACCACTTCCCTTTTAAATGTTCACCTAATTTCTCATGACATGATACAGCATGTGTCTGCAAATAGCTTAGAGTGATGAATTGAGTGACAGGAATTTGGATTTCTGTTAAATAAATGCTGAGCCCAACTCTTAGATTATTATATGGAATCTAATAGGACATCTCAGAATATAAATCTACACTATATGTGCATGTGGTTTGGGCTCTCTTCAATACTTTATTCCCATGTGGATTTTAGAAAGAGAGTTGTAAAAATGTTATGAGAGCAGCAAGTCTTTCCTAAGACATTCTTAAAGGAAACTTTGATGATCTCAGTACATGGAAAGGTAACCAAATGCTATGAATACTTCAGTGACATTTTAAATCAAATACAGTATAATACTGTTTACTAGGCTATTCCTGATGAAAACCAAATTGTGCAAATTTAAGCCACTACCCCATAATTTGTTTTGAAGGGGTAAATTTTATTTTATGTAGAACTTTAACAAAAAGAAGATGTTGCATGGAGCAAATACTTCCAAACCTGAGATGAAATCAAGCACTGTAGTGGCCATAACAAGACAATAGAAGGAAAGGGGCTTAAACAGTAGACTATCTGAAGATATCATAACACTTTTAGGAAGTGCATAATATTAATATTCCCATATTAAAGATGGGCAATATGAAGATCAGCAGTTAAAGTGATGCAAATTAAGTCACAGAGAGATATGACTAGAATCCAAGCCTCCCCAGGTATCTTTACATGTGCTCCAGGGGTTGGGGATGGAGGGGGAGGCAGCTCTGGAGAGCTGCTCTAATTAAAGTGCCTCTCGCAATCATGGGTCAAAAAAACCCATGCTGAAAAAAAAGTGGGGCAGCACATGTGGCAAAAAAGCAGAGCCTGGTTGGCCAGAGCCACACTCCAGCTGCTGGCCAGACTTCCTACCATGGCTGCAGCTCCCAGAGGCCCCTAGGACCTCGGGTAAAGCTGCTGTGCTGGCCCCAACCTCTCCTACCACACTGGGGTAACCTGCCGCACTCCAGAGTGTATTCAGCATTTCGTGTATTCAGTGTTCTGCACTTCAAACTGGCAGCAAAGGCACTTAACTGAAGCTCGTTCAATGAGCTTTAGTTAAGGTGCCTCCACTACCATTTGAAGTGTGGGGACACTGAATACATGAGATGCTGAGGCTGCTGGAGCATGCTGATTAGCACGCTCCAGCAGACTCAATTAATCAAGTCTGCTCCGACGTGCTGTTATTACATCACGTTGGAGCAGATGTCCTGCACATTTACAGGCACCCCCGGTGCCCTGTCTAGCACTTTGTCTACAAATGGAAACGCAGTTATTGAATACCATTTCACATCTGCAAAATCTTTGAAAAAGGCTTTTTTTTCTCATGTGTTGCAGTGTTTGTCTAGGCTGCGTAGGATAATTGTCTAGCATTTAGCAACATGAAATTACTCTGAATCTGCTTATTGGATCAGGCTGGAGGTTTTATCAGAATGCCAAGTCAATTATGTTGCATTGCCTTGCCTATATTTTGACCCATGTTTTTAGAACTACATTTGGGCTTTCAGTATGCTTTGTGTAGGTAGTGGATCCAGTAAATACAAATAAGCACATGCTAAGTTCATCTTAATGCAAGCAACTAATCATTTTCCACAGGAATCTGCTATGTGTTCTTGTATGATAGGCACATAAATGCATATATATTACTGATGTCGACTTTTTAAAGTAAAAGTATCTCCAGCCATGCAAGATGTGTTTACAGTTGTTCACTTTTTACAAAGCCACAACATACAGAGTCTATCAGATGTATCATTTGCTAATACATTATCACTTCAATGCTGAATCTTGAATATTAATAATCTATTTTCAGTTTGTAGTTTTAAGTGTTATTACCACTGCCACTCCATATCTTAGATTATCTTAGAGCAGGATCTGCCATCTTTGCAGTGCTCTATGTGCCCTGACCATCTGTTTGGTTATGGCTGTAGAGTGTTTTCTGCATGCTTACTGTACAGTAAGTGTAACTTCTGTACCTGGTCATAGTGTGTCATACTGCTTAGTGTGAAAAACCTGCACAGCTCAGAGTTCCTAACAACATAAGTTAGAGAGGAAAATTATAGGCTGCTTCTGGAACATGTAGGCATCTGGAAAATGCTGCATTGCAAGATATGGCCATCAGATAGTCATTTATACACTATCTGTAATTGAGGGAAGGGGCACAGATACATTAGGAGGAAGGTATATTTCAAAACTAACTGATTTACAACTGATATGCATGTTTATGTATAATATTTTTAAGGGAGAAAAATGTGACAATCAATTTAATTTAACTTCTTAGAACTGCCAATTTTGAAAAATTCTGGTTTGACTTTTTTCTGACACTAGTACTAACCTTCTCAGCATGGCAATTTCCGTTGTCAGAGGTGTAGCAGGACAGCTCTGTCTGGATCATCTGCGATGCACAGGGCAGTGCTGGCTGCTGCTCTGCCACTGGCGGTAGCATGTTCACTCAGTGCTGAAGCAGGTATTTTGGCATCCACCTGCTCCCTCCCATAAAGGCAGCGCTTGGGGCTGCTGCCTCAGTTACCTCCCCACTCTCATCCCCACGCCCCTTATGTTACTGATCTCCATGTGTATTTGTTTGTGAAGAACAAAACCTAACCCATTACAATGTAATAGGGTAGTGACAAATTCCAGGAAATCCACAGCTTTGACTTCATCCTGGGTATTGTAACACTTTCTATACAAAATTTAAAACACACTGAACTGAGACTTTTGAAACAGAGAAGATGGTCACTGTTCTCAAATTGTCAGCATTTGTTTTGACAGGGGCCATTCCAGATGAGGTTCTGGGAAGAATCTCCACAGTTCCCACCAATCTTAAAAAACCCTAATACAGGCAGTCCTCGGACTTACGACACAATTAGCTCCTGAAAACCGCGTCTTAAGTCGAAACGTAACTCGGAATCAATTTTCTCATAAGAAACAATGTTATAAATGGGGGACTGGTTCCTGAACCAAGGCCTGATACCCTATTTTCACTAAAAATACCCCAGAATTTTGTATTCAATCAATTATAAATGAGTAATATAGCTACATTAATGTATTTATACTGTAAATAGCAATCATATTGATTTGGAAGGGCTTTTTGAAGTGACTTTGCTGGACTTTTTGAAAGGTTCTTGGCTGGAGTCTTCTCAGGAGTCTTGCCTGCAGGTTTTTCTAGAGACTTGTCAAACAACTGTCCAAGGAAGTTTGGACAGATGTTCTCCAGGGAGATGGGTGACGCAGTGAACTTGCTTGCTGGTGTGGTGTCGCATCGCATCAGATCAAGTGTTGTAAAGTCGAAACTAGCGTCATAAAGTTGAAACAGGGTGTCAATTTATAAATGTTGTAAGTGTGAAACATTGTAACTTGAAACGTTGTAAGTCGAGGACTGCCTGTATTGTAATATAGTTTGCAGCCGCAGGTTAATAACTGGATTGGGGTATCTTTAGAAATGGCCAACACTACTCATAATTTGTCAAGTAAGAATAGCTACAGAATAACACAAGGCTTCTGCCTTCTCTTTGGGAAACTGATTGAAAGCTTGACTGCCCAAAGGCTGCTTGAAGATGTTTTTATTTCCCCTTATTTTTGATCTTTCAACTAGGAAAAAAAAATCCACTTATAAAGAGAGAATTCCCACACCCCCACTCAGTCCCCCAAGAGATAATCCTCAAGGGTCCTTAAGGACTTCAAGAGTAGTCTGGTCTAGCTTCCTGAGCAAATGGTTTTCCAAAAGCAGGGGTGTCAAACTCACCCTGTGCTTTGCATTGGGTCTGACCACAAGTCTCCTTCACAGGCTGAATCTGATCTGGGGCACACAGCGGTGGGACTGACAGTGGCTGTGCGGGGGATGGCAGCATCAATGATGGGACTGGTAGTGGTAGGACAAATGCCAGAGGAATCAGCAGTCACAGGGCCAATAAGGGCTATGTTGATACAGCCCTGGCTTGCCCTCCTGCTACTGATAGACTTGTCCATGAGGGCCAAGGTTCCATGGCAGGCCATAAAATCTAGCTATGCCCTACCACTTTTGTTAGCCTGGGAGGCTGGATGAAGCGGTTCCATGGGTTAGATCCTTCTCCTAAATTGTCCTTTACCAGTACTTATCCAGCAATGAAAACTTCAGTGAAGGTGATTCTTCAACTTCCCCGGGGCAGTCTATTATACTGTTTTAGCAGTAAATAAGTTTTTCCTGAGATCTAATGTAACAAGATCTAATGTAACAAGATCATTGCTGAGTGTAGGATTTGCATCTAAGTTTGAAAAGCCCATTGGCTTTTCAATCCCCATCCTGGTGCTAGGTGAAGTGGTGGAGAGAAGGAAATCTGGGTGTGGGGGTTGCACTGCTCCCACTCCCCTTTGCAAAAACTGGAAATGGCTCCCAAATAGGCCTACTCTTCCGTTACAAAGAACTCAGAAAGCCCACAGCTGATCAGAATGTTTTTGACACTATGGATACCTATTTGAAATCTCTGGGTTTACCTTGTGCTACATATGTCAGTGTTTGCAAAGAACAGTACTAATATTGTATGACAACCCCTGGCATCTGTAAAAGAATCTCTCAGCACCCTGGCTGAAAATCATTGCTCTAGATCAGAGGTTCCCAACCACTGGGCTGTGGCCTAGTACCAGGCCAGGAAGGGCTGGCTGCCAGACTGCTGTGCTCCCTGCCTACCCTTGGCTATGGGCTCCCATTTTCCTGCCTCGGCTTGGACCTCCATCTGTCCACCTGGGCAAGCAGCTTCTGCCACCAGCAGTCATGTGTAGGGTTAAAACTGGGTGGTGGGGCAGCACCGGGAGGGAGGCAGATGGTCTGTAGTATAAAAAAGGTTGGGAACCACTGCTCTAGATTGATGCTAGCATGCTGGAGTCTGAAAGCATTATAGATTTAAAAACAAACTAACAAAAAAATAAATACATAATAAAAACATATTTTTATTAATACAGGCAAGAAATTAAATAAATTCAAACTCAGAATATGAACAGTCTTGAAATAAATCAGAATACTGTTCTCCCAGTTAAGTATTGAGTGTCAAAAAGCTCATCCAGTGTGACCCAGGTGAAAGTTATACATGTATAATCACAACAACTCACAGAGTGTATATACTTGAGGGTCAGGAAGAAGTCACTGAACAACTTAATAATGTGGATGAAGCATGTAGACACAGAAAGTGTCTCTAAGGATTCTAAAGTCAGGAGTTGGGAGAAAATATTTAGATGTTTATTTAAAGAATAAACAACTTTTTAAAAATATGACAAGATTTATATGATATTTGAAGTTCTCACTTCTTTTCAGATTAGTGTTTTTTGTGGGGAAAGGACAGTAAGTGAAATAAATTAAAGACCTCAGTTAAAGTTCTTCTCTGTCTAATGGAAACATCAGGGATTGGCAAAAGGCCATACTGTGAAGTGTAAACTGTGGAAAATCAGTGCATCATAAAGGGCAGTTGTTACTCTTGGAAAGGTAGAGGGGAGGAGGAAGAGAAATATAGTACATATACATTGCTCTTCCAGATTCTCTAGTTAAAGCCCAGATAAAAGGAATAGTTTGATCCATAATATAAGTCATAAATTGCGTGCTGCTTTTAAAGCAATAACTTTAAAGTTAACTGCACAAGAGGACGGAAAAGTTAATGTAAGTGCAACTAATTCACAGCGGAAAGACGGAGATCTTATTCACAACTGAGGCAATGTTTTAACGGCAGTATTTTACACACCTCTTTCTGGGGGAACTGTTCTCTCAAACTGATATCAAAACATGTGGCAACTTGATCCATGTTAGAGGAAAAATGGATAAGTAAGTAGTTACATAGGAAGTGGGGCATTGCTCCTGACAATACCAAACCTGAGGCTTTATTTGTTCAGTGGTTTCTGGAAAATCACTGACTACTCTCTCATTACATATAGGGCGTGTCTACATGTGCCCCCATGGCACAGTTGGTACTGTGCCATAGTTTAGCTAGTACTTGCTTTAGGAAGTACTAAATGATGGTGTAATAACAGCCGTTACTGCACCATCCCAGTGGCGCACCATTATTTTTAGCAGCTATGTCACTGTAGTGATGTGCTATAATGAGGGAGCTTGTTGCTATGACAATATAGTGTCAGCATCATGGTTTGTACCCGCTGACACTACATCACCATAGCAATGAGCTACGTCACCATGGCACATCACTACGGCAACATAGCGTCTTATATAGATGTACCCACAGAGATCTAACTTTGCTGGGTTCTGTAGAAATATGCACTTTAAAGTTGAGAAATTATTTTCAATTTTTAAAAAACATAAGTCATTTTTTGTTTGTTTTCCCTCCAGTTTTTGTGTAGACCTGTTCAGCAAGGGCTGAGCTGTTTCCCACTGCAGGGCCTGGGGAGCCCTACCAGCCCCAACCAGAAACCCTGGCCTCAAACAAACAATGTTCATTCCCTAATCCTCATGTTGCAGGTAAGGCTCCCCTTCTATAGTAGGGGTTCTGGCCAGTAGGAATAGACTGGCTAGGTTTAGGAATGAGGCTTTGGGGGTCTCCAAACTAGTTTTTGTGGTAGGTCTGTTAGGGGACTCCTGCCTGGGGCTAGGTTTGGGGTTGGTAGAGTAGCCAGAGGGAGAGTTAGGGTTATAGAACGGGCAAGGTTTGGGCCCGTGTTTCTGCTTGGACATAGAAGGGCTCCTGAAGCTAAATTCCTTTCAGTTTTGAAGGAAGCATGATCTAGTTTAGCAAATGGAGGTTAAACCTAAGAAATTAACCCTATAGGAACTGGAGAATATTTGCAACAAAGGACAACAGGAATTATAACTGCTCAGTACTTCCTCTCTAAACAAGGATCTTAGTCATCATAGTGAAATCAGAGATACTAGGGCTCCTTAAGCTGAATTTAGGCTCAGATAGGTTGGGCTTTATAGGCCAGTGGTAGGCAACTGTAACAGAGAGCCTGGGGATCCCTGTTACTTTAAGATAACAGCAGCTCAGCCAGAGAGCACTGCAGGCTAAGCAGCAGCTGCAGGTTGCCAGGGCAACAGGTTAATAAAGTATTTAGCAGGTACCTGCAGGCAGTCAGTTGACTGAATGTAGGCAGAGCCTTGGGAGCATATAAGCCCAAGTCTGGGGCTGGTGATGGGCTCTCTCCCTGGCACCCACTGGGGAGGGAGCTCCTATCCAGGAGAGTCACACACGGATGCTGGACCAACTGCTTTGCTGCCTGCAGGACTAGTGAGGCTCAGGGAGCTCGCAAGGTACCCAGGCTAGGAGGCATGCTGTACTAGGGTATGAAGGTTTACACTCTTAAAGGGTTTTATCCCTTTATGTTATGTTGTAGCCCAGGGGAGGTTATGGAGGTCCCATTAATGTTGGGGGCACCTGATAGCCTTGAGCCCTGCCAAGGGCAGGTTCAAGGCTCTAGTGAGTATTGAGCTCAGAGCAGGCGTAGTGCAAGGCAGCAGCCACATGGGGGCCAAGGGCCTGGTGCCAGAGAGGGGTGCAGCCACACAGGGGCCCAGTGCCAGAGAGGTGCACAGTCATGCAGGGGTCAGGGGCCTGGCGCCAGAGAAGGAAGCAGCCACACAGGGGCCAGGGACTCAGCAGCCAGGGGCGAGGGGCCCAGTGATCGGAGAGGATAGATTGAAGCTAGTGTCTCAAAGCCAGATCCAACACAGTGGGCCTAGGCTGGAAGGCCTTGTGAGATTAAAAGGTTAGAGGCTGAGGAGGCTGAATCCCCAACAGAGGGAACAATGTTACAGTAACACCTGCGAGGCATGGGGTATGTTGTAGGGAAGGATTTGGAGCCACACAGTTAGCCCTTAGGGCTTTGGATGCCCTGCTAGGCACAGTTGACTATAGAGTGAGGCCTAGTGAGAGGCCTGAGGGCCAGTGAGGACCAGTAGGGTGCCAGGGACCCTAGCGGGGGTTCAGTGGATCCAGGGCCATGCAAAGGTCCATGGGCAGCCTCCCTATTTACCATTATTTCCATCAAGGTGTGTCAAGGAAGATGAGGTGGCACCCTAGGGGTGCAGCGGGCACAGTCACGGAGCCACCACTGGATGTCACGGCTCCCCCTGGGACCCCGACCTTGTTAAAGCGAGGCAGATCCTGCAGCATCCATAACTAGGGTTAGGGTTGAGGATGGTAGGGTAGAATTACACCTGCAGCTGATGGGGTTCCCCTTACTACAGTGCAGGGTGTGGCAGTGAGGGATCTTCTGGTTAGGTTTAGGGGTTCAGTCTGCAATCATGGTTGAAATTCATCATGGTGACTAAGGTCCTTGTTTTGAAAGGAAGTACTGACCAGTTGCAACTCCCACTGATCTCTGTTGCAAGTGTTTGCCATTTCCTATAGGGTTCATATCTTTAGCTTTAAGCTTTGGTTACTAAGCTGGATCGTGCTTCCTTCAGAATTTAAATCTGAGCCTAACTGACTCCCATTTATGTAGAAGCTGGTCCTAATATTTTATAAAATCCAATAGACTTTTACTTCCAGGAACCCATTTAGTTGTATTTTGAATTCACGTCAATCAAGATTAGTAGCTTCAACTTCACCTTACTTTTTCAGTCTCTGAATCAATTTTTTTCAGCAGATTGTCTAGATTCAGATTTATTCGGTTAAATTTTAGGTGAGGTAACTGCCCAGGTAACTTAAAGTAGTTAACTTGATTGGAAATGCAAAGCTAAATACTCTGCAAACATAGTCTAAGTAATATGATGCAGGAAAATTTTATCATTTCTCTCCCAATTCTGGGTCTATTGCAATCCTCCCCTGCAATGTCTATCTCTCTCTTTAATTTCTTGTAACTGCAAAAAAAAAAAAAAAAGAGCACATGCTCTCGCCCTCTTTTATTTAACAGTAGATTACTCTTGATTTTTTTAAAATGTCTTATTAAGAGGTGATTGCTTGAGTAATTTATGATACCTTATATACTAACTTCCCTTAATACATTTGATGACTGATATACATTTACACAATATAATCTTATTGTTAAAAATTTGGCACAAGTAATTTAACTTTATTCACACTTTCCAGTGATGATGGCATTCCAAGAGTAAAAACTTTGGCTGACTTTTACTCAGAAGACCTCTTTCTGAATGCCTTTTCACTACCGTGAAGTATATAATCAGTTCAACATGTGATACATTCCCTATAGAGGGAGTGAACTGGCAAAATACCAACTAACCTGTAGAGAGGTATGATAGGAAGAGATGGATAACCTGTGGTGGGTAATGAGCCCTATTTCTGTGCCCCTTTTAAATTTCACCAGACCCAGAGAAGCTTCATTAAAATAAAATTCACTCCTGTGAAATGCAGTGGACATAATCAAACCCAGATCTTGGTAACCAAGAGTTAAGAAAATCCTGGATAGATAATAGAAATCCTGGTCTTATTTTTCTGCTGTCATGCATCTTTTCCATTACTGCAAAGTAGGCATAATATGCTGTCAGAATTTGCTACTGGAATGATAAAATCCTGTTGCAAGGAGATGGGGAATCAGACTACAGTTTCCAGCTGCTGTGAACTGGGACTCTGACTGGTGACATAATTTTGATATAACTGTTAAATATATGCTTGGCAATGGAATATGCTGGGTTTTGTTTCTTTAAGATTCAAAGATAATAAATTTGAGGCATGATTAGAAAAGCAGCAGTGGAAGAATGCCTATTCCTATCTAGAGTGGCTACTGCAAAATATATTAATCTAGTCAGAGCACACCAGCTGGCACCATATTAGGAAGGATAGAAACAATCCTTTTAAATAATTTGAAATTGTTAAACAATTCAGAATGAGTTCTAAAGCTAGAATTTACTCCCCAAAACTGCTTATCACCCAGATCTCTCAACGGTTCTACCTTGATTTGTCAAAAAACTTTTTTTTGGCAACGTCAGAGGTACCTAATCTTGTATGTTTTTCAGATGTTTTTTAGACTTTCTTATGCCTGATCTATACAACCCAGCCCTTGCTGCAGTCTTGGGGCATTTTCACATGTGCTCCAGAGGTGGTGGGGGTGTGTGTTAATTGGAGCAGCTCCAAGAGCTGCTGTAATTAAAGTGCTGCAGTGTTTCAAGTATCAGCATCCCCACACTTCAAAATGGCAGTGGGGGTGCTTTAACTAAAGCTCGTTGAACAAGCTTTAGTTAAAGTGCCCCCACTGCCATTTTGAAGCACGGGGTTGCTGGGGCTAACAGCATACTGGGCTGCATTAGTAGGAGCACTGCTATCAGATTGAGGGAAGTATTTATTCTGATCTATTCTGCACTGGTGAGGCCACATCTGGAGTACTGTGTCCAGTTTTGGGCCCCCCCACTATAGAAAGGATGTAGCCAAGTTGGAGAGAGTGCAGTGGAGAGCAATGAAAATGGTTTGGGACCTGGGGCACATGATTTATGAGGAGAGGCTTAAGGAACTGGGTTTATTTAATCTGCAGAAGAGAAGACTGAGAGGGGATTTGATTTCAGCCTTTAACTACCTGAAAGGGGGGTCCAAATAGGATGGAGCTAAACTGTTCTTAGTGGTGACAGCTGACAGAACAAGGAGCAATGGTCTCAAGTTGCAGCAAGGGAAGTTTAAGTTGGATATTAGGAAATCTTTCTCACTAGGAAGGTGGTGAAGCACAGGAACAAGTTACCTACAGAGGTGGTAGAATCTCCATCCTTGGAGGTTTTTAAGGCCCAGCTAGACAAAGCCTTGGCTAGAATGATCTGGTTGGGGCTGGTCCTGCTTTGAGCTGGGGGTTAGAGTAGGTGACCTCCTGAGGTCCCTTCCAACTCTAATTTTCTGTGATTCTATTAAGAAAGGATCAAAGAAATTAAATATGAATGTTTCGAGGACAGGGCTGCTCATTAAACTAACCTCTAACATTAAGTCATGGTATTTGTTGTTTTTCGGAAAAAAAAGTCATGTTTTTTGGAAAATCCACAGGTAAAATAACAACCCCAGCATTTGAAACTGTAGTTACTGAGTTTTGAAACAAAGAGTGTCTAAGGGTGCTTGTAGACCTGCCAGGAGGCTGCCCTGATGCACTGTAATTATAGCATGTCAAAGCAGACTCAATTAAATGAGTCTCCTGGAGTGTGCTAATGAGTGCACTCCAGCCAGCCTTCGCATCTCGTGTATCAGTTTGGAGAGTTTCTCAATGCCTAAGAATCAGAGCTGTCTAGATGTGCATGGTTTTAGATCTTAGCTAACCAGTTACAGGAAAGATAATCAGTAGCACAGTTGTTACAACCTGGGGAAATGATAAAAGCATTTATGCTAGTTTATACCAGTACTTTGACCTTATTAAATTGAAATAAAAGTGGAAGGGTCTCAGAAGAGGATTCTCCTGAGCAGAAACTCTCAGGAAAGGAAACACAGAAGTGTAAAAGTAAAGAGATGATAAATTTTGTAACCCCTCAAGGCTTGGGTGGGCTGTATCTAGGTCTAAGTGAGCTATCAGAATCTTGTTACAGGATTGCAGGGAGTGGAGTGTGCTTGCTTCTTTTGTCTGTGTATGACTCTAATAAACAGGAGCAAGAGGTGTGTGGCGATCAAGAGGAGAGAATAAGTGCCAGTGATATTCTGTCTAAGGGCTGACCTTGACCATGTCTGCTATGCAGTATTGGGGTAGTCTGTGCCAGTAACACATGCAAAAACTTTTGATGATGGGTGGTCTGCAATATGTTCTCCTGCTTTGAACTGCATTGTGGCTCCTTTTCTGTTGGTTAACACTCCTGTTCTAAGTTGTGGTGACCGAATTTTTCATTAGCCTTATTTAGAAGACTTTATTTTTTACTTCTTATTCAAATAGTTCTGTGATCTTGTCATTGTTTTCCCTGCTTTAAATTTTGTTCTGTGAATTACAGCTAGGAATCACACCTCTTATGTTTGTGTAGAGTTTATGGAAAAATGCCTTCTGGGCCTTGTGTACTCTTATGTCTTTCCTTTCTTTGCTAGGGCACGTCTCCATGTTTTCTCAGAGGTACATACTGTACTCTGGCACTTGCTTCATCAGAATCAGCACTTAGGGACAAAAGCCTCCTTTTTCCAGTCAAAGGAAGTATGGGTTGTGTTAGGGAAGTTTTTTTTTACTGAAGGGAATAATAAAGACAGTAGGTTACAGGAAATCTGTAATTTTTAAAAAATGTATGGGCTACACCTATTTAGATAAGAATTACTGGAAGCAACTTTTTATTAAAAAAAAAATGATAAAATAGCATTTGCAAACATTTGGCCTGGTTGCTGTATTTATACAGGCTACCTGGCTTGTTCAAATCTTAAAGAATTTTTGCTTTTATTGTCTTTTTATGTATGAGAGGGTTTTAACTCTCCTAATTATCAAAAAAGGCTTCCTAGTATGCTGTGAGTGATATATGGATATCTGCCCTAGTCTTCAACCTGGCGTTAAAGAATAATTGAATTTAAATATGCCTGTGCCCTATTGATTTAAACAGGGTGTCAACTCCAAAATCTGCTAATGGTATTTCAATTCAGTTAACTCCAGTGAGTGAAATAGGAACAGGGTGGAAATAAAGAGCACAGGGAGGTGGAAACAGGGAACTGAGACAAGCAAGAGATGAAGTGGAGAGAACAAAAGAGACAATAGGAAAGAGAAAAAATTAATAGAAGTAAAAAGCAGAGATAGTATTGATCATAACGGTGGGCATGTTTTTCCTATGTGCAAATATTAGTAATCAGAAACTATGGAATAAAAACTATCCAGATTGCATGCTTTTTTTTTGCTTGCTTACTGACATATATTTAATTATAGAAAGAGAAATTTGGGAACTTTGTGGGGAGCTCAGGTTTTACTATTTATTTGTTCATTAACCTCCCAAATGACATCCACGGGGAAGCACTATACATTGTACGGAATGTATACTCCTGTATACTTATACCTGAACCCACAGGCCATTATTTAACTTGGAATTCAGTCCCCCAGGATGACATCACAGATAAAGAGCATTAGTCCATCATTGCATTTATGTAACCCAGATCTATCATGAACCGAACCTCGTGTTGCCTTAAATTCGTTGAGAATCTGATTTTTTGAGAATCCTTGCTTTTATTATGCTTTGTGCACATACTTGCAGTATTGTCATATTTAGCACTTTCAGCAACCAATTTCAAGTTAAAATATATAGGAGGATATGAAGAAATCTATTTTCTTTAAAAAACCCAAAAAAACCCACCTGTCTCCTTCCATATTCCTTTTCAGACAAAGGCGTATACTAGACTCTCAACATCTGAAGAAGTCATGATGAATATAAATTTTAATTTGCTTATAGTGTGGTGACATTTGCATGAATAGATTAAAATGTAAGCCTCTGTTCAAAAGTATGGAAAGAGAATACTAAATGATAAATCAATTCAGTCTTCTGTCTTCATAAATAAGGTCAGCTACCAGATAATGATTACACTTGTCAGCAGTGATAAGAAAGGAGATAAATAGCTTAGAGTAGTGGAACATATTGGGGATTATTTAGAGAAGCTAGATGTTTTCAAGCTGCCAGGGCCAGATACGATGCATTCTAGGGTACTCATTGGCTGAGGTAATTTCAGAGCCACTGGCTATTTGAGAACTTGTGGAGGTCAGGTGAGGTCCTGGGTGACTGGACAAAGGCAAATAGAGGGCTCATCTTTAAGAAAGGAAAGAAGGAGGATCCAGGAAATTACAGGCCATCGAGTTTGATCTTGATACCTGGAAAGATGATGGAGCATGTAATCCAGGAATATGTATTTTAAGAACCTGCTGGAATACGAGGTGATCAGGAAAAGCCAGCATGAATTCATCAAGAGCAAGTCATGTCTAACTAATCTTATTTCCTTCCATAACAAAGTGACAGACTCTGTGGCTGGGGGTAGAGCAGTGAATGTACCTCCCATGACATTCTCATTAGTAAGCTAAAGAAATGCAGTCTAGATGAAAGTACTGTAAGGTGGGTACATAACTGGTGGATCATCATGCTCAAAGAGTCATCCTCAATAGCATGATGTCTAGTTGGGTGCAAGTATTAAGCGGGGTTCCCCATGGGTCTATCCTAGCACTGGTATTGTTTAATATCTTCATTAATGATTTGGAACAGGGCTGTCCAACTGGCAACTTGTGGGTGGCATGAGGCCCCTAGGGGCTTTAAACAGTAACCCCTGGGCTCTTGGTCTGGGAACTGCTCCCCGCTTTGCTCTCTTGCTGTTGTAGGCAGAGTCCCTGGGCTCCCTCTTCCTTCTCCAGCTTTCAGTGCCTGCCCCACCCCAGGGGACAAGGAGGAGTGGCATGGCCCAGGAGGCTGAGGGAGCCTGTGCCTGGAGGACCTGGTGTGCAGGGGGGCTTGGGGATATTGTGGTGTGTGTGTACTAGTGCAGTGCAGCTGGAGCTGTCCACCATGCAGCAGGAGGTGGGGCTACACAGCACATAACATCTGCATATATAGGGGCCCCACATAGCATAGTTCATCTGTGCAGTGCAGTGAGGGTCTGTGTGGTAAGATGGAGGGCATTCATGTGGCACAGCATGTGGCCTAGGTAGTGTGTAGTCCATGTGGTATGTGTTGGTGGAAGAGGGGGAAGCCCTGTGGCCCCTAGTCATTGAAAAGTTGGACTGTCCTGAGCTGGACAATAAGATCAAGTGCACGCTTATCAAATTTGCAGACAACACTAAATTGGATGGAGCTGCAGACCCTAAATGGTAGATTAGGATTCAGAATTACTTTGATAAACTGGAGAAACAGTCCAACATTAATTGCATAAAATTCAGTAAGGGTAGGTGTAAAGTCTTACACTTAGGATGGAATAATCTCATGGACAAATCAAGATTGAGAGCGTTCTATTTCTCTGCTGTAGTTCTGCAGAGAAAAACCTGGGCAGTATAGTGGGCCATAAGCCGAATGTGAGCCAACAGTATGCTCTTGTTGCTAAAAAATTGAACAGCATATTAGGCTATATTAATAGGAGCATCACGTCCCAGGGAAAGCGATTCTTCCACTTGGGCACTGGTGGGTCCTCATCTGAAGTCCTATGCACAGTTTTTTGGAGACCACATTTCAACAAAGGTGCAAGCAAATTAGAAAGATTCCAGCCAAGAATAATATAAATGATTAGAGGACTGGGAAACATGATTTGTGAGGAACGGTTGGAAGAACTGGGACTATTTGGCTTGGAGAAGAGAGGATTGAGAAGGGATTTGATCACTTTTCTTCAAATACCTGAAAAGTGGTTGTAAAGAAGCTTATTTGAGAAGAATCATCCCAAATATTCTAGCCGCATATTTGATTTTTGCTTTTATTTGTGGGAACATGTTAAGACCTCTGAGTGAGTCTCTGAGGGTACATCAAGGCATACTTATTATGCAGTAAAAATACTGCATAGTAAGCCTACTGAGCATGTCTACATGTGCTCCCTCTTGGGAGTAGATTTGCTCCCAATGAGGGCAGCCCAGTACAGGGCTGATCCTGCCCTGCTCTGCCCCCCTGCAGCAGCCATGGGGAGCTCCAGGATCCCCTTGGGTGTTAACCTAGGGGCTAGAAGGGAACACAGGGCCAGGAGAGCTCTGCTGGCTGCAGTGGCAGCTGTCTTCTGGCCCCTACATATCAGGAGTGGTCCTGATGTGCGTGGGCTGGGACCCAACTGCTGCTCTAGAGCTCTCCCTCTTGATGTACATGGGGACAAGCCCTGTGCTAAGCGGGGTTTCCTTGTGCATCCTGGGGCTGGCTGGAACCTGCTCCAGAACAGGGCAGTTTTTGGTCAGCCCTGGGCTGTGTGGGGAAGTCTGAATGTGCAGCCCAGAGCTGGCTGGGACCTGGCCCAAAATGAGACAGTTCCTAGCCAGCTCTGGGCTGCATGTACTGACTTCCCCAAACAGCCCAGGTCTGGCCAAAAACTGTCCTGTTCAGGGAAGGTCTCAGCCAGCTCCTGGCTGGGCAGGGAACTCTCCTTGTGCAGGGAGCTCCTGGCCCCAGCTCCGTGATTGCCCATGATCGTGGAGCCAGGTGATCGTAGATCCTGGGCCAGGAGCTGCCTGCTGCTGGGGCAGGAGAACATAGTCTTGTCTAGGATCCACAATCGGAGCCTGCCCTGGCAGCAAGCAGCTTCTGGGGCCAGGGAGCAATCTCCCAGCACCTGCTCTGATCAGGAGCTTCCTGCAGCCAGGGCCAGGGGACATTGTCCTGGCCAGGCTCCATGATCGGAGCCCACCGTGGCAGCAGGAAGCTCCCAGGGGAGGGGATTATTTTCCTCCCCACTGCTGACTGAAAGGAAATTTGCTCCCAGTGGGCAACTACACGTAGGCTACTGTGCAGTAACTATGGCATGATTAACTTGTTACCTGCATTTGCAGATAGAAAATTAACCACTCAGTTGACTAATTAACTGTGCAGTAAGCATTTGCATGTGTAGACGGTGATGCTTTACCATGCAGCCAATTAGTCAACTGAACTGTTAAGTTTCTCATGTAATCATCCTGAGTGATTATTTTTTGCTGAATTGGCACAATATGATCTTCTAATTAAGCCAGTTTTGCCAACCACAAGAAATATTTCATGCTGCTATGAGTGATTCCATATAACGACATAAGGCACTGAGCAGAATTTGCCACTTTGTAGTTAAGCATCACTGCCCCTAAACCTTCCTGTCCTTAAACCTTGCAGTGAATCTTTCTGGACAGGTTACCAAGCAGCTGGCTGTTCAGTATAACACTGAGATCCTGAAATGTTGCTAGCTATAGATTAGAAATAATGTATGGCATCAAGACCAGAAAATGAGCAAGTGTAGAAATTGGTCCGTTTTTGAAAGGGCTCCTTTGAATACCTTGGCTCATTTAATACTTTATTAAATTTTGAGTTTGTTTAGATCTTGTGGAAGAAGCCAGATAGCCAGCTCTGAAGACTCATGGGGCATTTTTATATGTGCTCCCAACACTTTTAGTGAGTCGCGCTAATTAAAAGCACCTGTACAACATGTGTATCAGTGGCGCATGTGCCTCTGCCCTGAGAAAATGGTGGCAGTGTGCTTTGAACTAAAGCACATTGAACGTGTTTTAGTTCAAAGCTCACCGCCACCATTTTCTCAGCAAAGCGGTGTGCTGTGCCACTGTTACACGTGATGTGCCAGGCTGCCAGAGTGCATCAATTTACACGCTTGACCAAAATCGAGTCTGCTCCGACGTGCTGGATTTCCAGTGCATCAGAGCAGGCTCCTTGAATGTGTCTAAGTGCCCAGGTTCTTTAAGTCACCCTGGCCAGTATTTCCAGACACAAAAAAGCCCAGTGCGTTGAATTTGGGTTGCACACTTCTAGGGTGAGCATTTTAGCCCCAGGGCTATTATAAAAAAGGTGGGCACTGCTGCCACCTTAATTGTTTAGTGGAAGTGGCTGGGGCTGCTCTGTTTTGTGTAGAACACAGGTCTTCCATTGTGTATTAGATGCACTTGGAGAACATGTACCAAATTGGATCCCACAAGGAACTGACTTGTAGGAATGGTTAGTTTGTGATTCCCAAATGGGCTTAGGGGGATAATAGGCACCAAGATGAAGAAAGTTCTACGCTTGCCCAGTAGCAGAGATTTAGGCATCTAAAAAACTTTTCAAACAAGAATTGAAGTGCCTGCAGCAGGGGCAGGCAACCTTTTTTGGCTGTGGGTTGAAATGATCCACCCCAGGTCGGGGGAGGGAAGATGGGCTCTAGGACCCTACTGCCACCACTTCCTGGTAGCATGAGGAAGGTGCCTGTAGCCATCATTCATCCCCATGGCATGCTGGGGAGAGCACCCACAGAAGAACCTCCCTTGACAACCACTGCTGAAAGCCACCAAAGCCTCGCATCCATGGGCCAGATCCAAAGGCCTGTGGGCTACAAGTTGCCGACCCCTGACTGACTTACTTTCAGGCATCGTAGAGGTTGGATGTAGGTTTTAAAGATTGGTTTATTGTGCTTAGGTGTATACAGTTTTCCAGCATCCCACTTCAGGGGCCAAAGTGCTTTTCTGGACCTGGGCCTTAGTTACAGATTGTGACTGATGGTGTCTTTCTGTGCTCCCTATTGACTCTTATAGTAGAACAGAAAAAGTGCAAGTATCCATCTCTCTTCTGTCACTTCTTAGTTTCATAATCTTAGTTGCCCCAGAGCAGATCTTGCATGCATCATATACTATGATGCATCATGGGATAGGTGAAAGGCATTGACACTAAGGGCATATACTTTGGCTTGATTTATCTAGCAATATCAGAATCTCATCTTTTTTGAAGGTATGGGTCATAGCTGTAAATTATAGTTGAAATGTGACTTAATTGTCACTAATGCTTTGATGTCTTCCTGAGTCTGCAGGATAGGATAAATGATTCCAGTATGGAATCATTTTGAGAAATAATCAATGACCTTCTTTTGCATGTACTAAAAGGGTGTGCACTTGATTGCTATGCTGCAATATTTATTTCCTTTGGCTGGCACCTTTCTTGTGCATCTGTTTCATTGGAAACACTTTTGGAAGTACCACAACATCTGATATAGTGGGGGCTCAAACATAACAGTTGTCTTCTTCTCATGTCTCTATGCCACATTTGACCATTTCTGTTATACATGCTTGTGCTTGTTTATTGTACTTTGCAAGATCTTTCATTGTACATGTGCCTTCAAGCAGTGGGCATAGGTGCAGGTGTTGCATTGTCTGAGGCTCAGTGCTGCAGTCACAGGTGGTTGAACCAAAGGTATAGCCCCACTTCTTCATTAGTTCCTTGGAGAGTCCAAATCCAATACGTAAGTGGCTTTGCCATGGTTTGTCAACCTATGGTGACAGGTGTTAAGGACTTGGCTCTGAAATGTCCATTTTTTCACTGACAGGTATTTTCTTCAGCCTCTTATTTCACGTAACATAACAGCTGTAGGTTGGGAGCTATCTCAATATAGATAATAAATAGGTAAGAAATAATAAAATGGCTATTTTTCCATGTTCTCAATTAACATTAGGTTTTTGCTATTTCCCTTAAGAATAATTTTCATAGCTTTCATACACATTAGGAGCTGGAAGGGACCTCTCAAGATCATCGAGTCCAGCTCCCCTGCCATAGGCAAGAAGTTTTCTGGGGTCAAATGATCCCAGCAAGATATGCATCCAAACTCCTTTTGAATAAGTCCAGAATAGGTGTTTGTACCACCTCTGGGGGGAGTCTGTTCCACATCCTGGGCACTCAGACTATAAAGGAGTTTTTCCTTATGTCCAGTCTAAATTGGCCTTCCAGATGTTTGTGACCATTAGACCTTGTTATCCTATGGGAAGCCCTAGTGAACAACTGTCCTCCCAGATCGTGGTGCACCCCCTTATATACTTATAGGCTGCCATTAAGTCACTTCTGAGCCTTCTCTTCTACAGGATGAAGAGCCCCATGTCTGTCAGCCTCTCCTTGTAAGGCTTGCTCTCTTGGCCTTTGATCATGTGGGTGGCTCTCCTTTGGACACTCTCAAGCTTATCCACGTCCCTCCTGAAGTGGGGGTGCAAAAATGGATTAAGTACTCTAGCTGCAGCCTCACTAAGGCCTAGTAAAGCAGGAGGATGACATCCCTGGTTTTGCTTGAGATGCATCAGTGGATGCATGCCAGAGTTTGGTTTGCTTTGCCAGCTACGGCATCGCATTGATGGCTCATGTTCATCTTGCGGTCAATCAAGATGCCCGAGTCTCTTTCCGTTGTGGTGCTAGCAAGTGTAGCCTATAAGTATGATGCTGGTTCTTCCTCCCAAGGTGGAGCACCCTGAACTTCTCTCTGTTAAATGCCACCAGGTTTTGGTCTGCCCACCTTGCGAACCTGTCCAGGTCAGCCTGTATCCCCAGCCTATCCTTGAGTGTGACTGCCTTCTCCCATAGTTTAGTGTAGTCTGCAAACTTTGCCAGTCTGCATCTGATACCCGAATCCAGATCATTTATGAAGCTGTTGAAAAGTATTTGCCCAAGCCCTGAGGGACACTACTGGTCACCTTGTGCCAAGTTGATTTGCTCCCATCAACTAATATTCTTTGGGTCTGGCCCTGGAGCCAGTTCCCCAGCCATCAGACTGTGAGATGGTCGAGGCCTCAGTTCCCCATCTTAACCATGAGGACACCATGGGAGACCAAGTCAAAGGCCTTCTTGAAATCCATATATATGACATCAACCTCATATCCCTTGTTCAGGCAATGCATCACCTCGTCATAGGAGACGAGGTTGGTCAGGAAGGACCTTCCAGCGACAAAGCCATGTTGGTTAGTACTCAGAAATTTGCCTTCCATTAGCCTGCTACTGATGGAAACCTTGATAATTTTCTCCAGGATCTTTCCAGAGATGGATGTCAGACTAATTGGTCTGTAATTCCCTGGGTCTTCCCTCCTTCCTGTCTTGAAGACTGGGACCATGTTTGCTCTTTTTCAGTCCTCCAGTACCTCCCCTGAGCACCACAAGTTCTCAAATATCTTCACCATAGGGCATGCTATGATGTCTGCCAGCTCCTTCAAGACTCTCAGGTGCATTCCATCTGGGCCCATAGACTTGTGGATGTTGAGCCTCTTGAGGTATTCCCTTACTTAATCAACATCATTTGTGGGCCTATCTCCTTCCCCCTAGATGTTTTGCATCCGATCTGACAGGGTGACTTCTTGGGATGGGTGGAACACAGATGCAAAGTAATTGTTTAGGAGATTGGCCTTTTCTGAGCGTCAGACATCAGCTGCCGCGTTTGATTTAGTAGGGGTCCAATATTGTCTTTGTTTTTCCTCTGACTTCCCGCATATCTGAAGAAGGATTTTTTGTTATCCTTGATTCCCGTGGCTAGCCTGAGTTTGGTTTCTGCCTTGGCTTTTCTGGACTGCTCTCTACAGGTGTGGGCTAGTGCTGTGTAGTCCTCCTCAATAATGACTCTCATTGTCCATCTGGTGTAGGCTTCTCTTTTTAGTTTCAGGAGGGCCAAAGGGGATCCCCAGCCCACTGACTGCATTACCTGTGGGATGGAATGGACTTTCCTTGCGCTTCAAGGATTGCACTCTTAAGGACCAACCATTCCTTGTGGACTCTAAGGGGCCATGGTCTCTTAGTGTCTGATTGATCAGTCTCCTGAGTTTCTGAAAGTCAGCCTTCCCAAAGTTGAGGATTTCTGTTTTATTGAGACACGTGCCCACCCTTCATGTTATAGCCCTCAATGCTTACTGTCCAGTTGTGGGGAGGGTCCCACCAGGTTTCAGTTACCCCAACCAAGTCAAAGTTCTTGTTTGCAAGCAGGAAACTTTGGAAACCATCATTCGCCACCCCTGTCCACTGTTAAAATGATCAAATGTTATTATTTTAGTCCACTTTCACATTACTAGTCTATTTCTGATATCTTGTATTGTACCAATTGTATGACTGGGATAGACTTAGACAAGCTTTTGAATTCAGTGCATTCTTCTTCAGGTCTGAGGTCTTTTCCCTCAAGCCGGAAGAAGAATGGTATCACTCACAAAAATCCTTACCCCTCACATTTCCTGGGCCATCACAGATAGGACATCAACCCAACATTACTAATTTATAATTTCTTATGGAATTAAGTAAACTGATAAACTAAAGAGTAGCAGATCACTAGGGTCTGATAGCATTCATCCTTAGGTCCTGAAGGAGCTTGTGTTGGAAATTGCTGAATTGCTAACTGTAGTATGCACCCATCACTAAAACCAGCCTGAGTACCAGAGGACTGGAAGGTTGCCAATGTGACTCCCATGTTTAAAAAGGCTCTAGAGGGTATGCAGGGAACTATACGCATAAGCCTAACTTCTGTTCCTGAAAAACTAGTAGAAACAATAATAAAAAACAATTGTTCAGCACATGGATGAAAATGACTTGTTGGGCAGTGGGGCAGGGCAGTGTAGGTGCCTGCCACTTTAAGGGCCTGGAGCTAGCAGCTGACAAGTGCCTGATGAGGGCAGCCATTTTGGACCTAGGACTGCCCAGATAAAGAGGGCAGTTTTGCTGCTGGAGGCCAGGCAACAACATTGCCTGGCTGTAGAGCTGCTGGTATCATCTGGAGGTAAAGGAGGAGCTGTAGCAGATGGTCAGGAGGTTCCTGGTCCTGACCTAAAACTGCACCCTGCCAGGAGTGGGTGGCCTGGTGGGGCTCTCAGTGGTGCAGGAGCCCCCAGGAAATGCCAGGCTAGTTATCACCCTGGTGAAAGGCGTGTGGGGCGCCTTCACCCTAGCCCTCACCTTTGGGTGGGTTTACGTTCCATCGGAGGTAGTTGTGGGGGTGCAAGCCCCGAGGAGGAGAGTGGGGGCCAGGTACAGCCGAGGCCGCCTGAGCCATGCGGGGGTGTGAGACCCCGTGAGGGAGAGTTGGGGCCAGGTACGGCCAAGGCCACCTGAGCCGTGCGGGTGTTCGAGGCCCCGAGAGGTAGAGTTGGGGTCAGGTACAGCTGAGGCCACCTGAGCCCTGCGGGGGTTCAAGACCCCAAGAGGGAAGGTTGGGGCCAGGTATGGCTGTGGCCACCTGAGCTCTGTGGGGGTGCGATACCCTGAGAGGGAAAGTGGGGGTGTGTTTGAGTTGGGGCCAGGCACGGCTGTGGCCACCTGAGCCCACCAGGGAGCAAACTCCCTCCCCCCCCCGCCCACCCATGGCCCCGAGTGAGGGGGCGGTATGGAGCCCCAAGTGAGGGGCAGAGTTGTGGAGACCTGGTGAGGGGGTAGTCCCAGTGAAGAGGGCCGAGATCAGTAGCCCCAAGGGAGGGGCAGAGTTGTGGAGCCCCAGTGACGGGGTAGCCCCAGTGACAGGGTAGCCCCAGTGAAGAGGGTCGAGATCAGTAGCCCCTAGGAAGGGGCAGAGATCTGGAGCCCCAAGCAAGGAGAGTAGGCCCAGGTAAGTCTCCGGACACCTGAGGCTGATATTTGGGTCAGGGACTGAGTGAACGGGGCTCAGCCCCAGAGTGAGAGAGGCGAGTCCTGACCCCCATAAGTCCTCCACTGCTGAGAGGCAGAGTGTGGGTCAAATGTAACATCCGTAGTAGCACCGCGACCTGCTGCCCCAGGGGGGAGTGAGAGTCCCCTGTGAGACCCTGGGGCACCAGTCATGGTGTGAGGTACCCGAGCTCCCCACGTCCAGGAAGGGGAACCTGGAGAGAGTGTGGGGCTAGTGAGGCCAGAGGTAAAGCGCCCTTTTGACTGGCCCATGCTGGGGTCAGGACCGAGAAGGTCGAAAGGGTCAGGTGCCCACCGTGAGGGGCACCCAGAGTCATGGGGCCTGGGACCCTGCCTGGCCTTTGAGGTGAGGCCAGGGCCTGTGTAGGGCTGAAGGTCCTGAGTAGGGACCACACCCGAGAGGGGAGCCAGCTATGAGAAGCTCGGCAGCCTGGATGAAGGTGTAGGCCGCCAGAGCGGTGGGGACCAAAGGAAGGTCCTATGAGGAGGATTCTGTAGCCTAGTGTGAGGCTGGTGTGCTTGTTAACATCTGGATGCCATCTGTGAGGTTTGGGCTTTGGTGTAGGGGAGAAACGGAGCTGCAGATAGCACCCCTGGCATCGGGGAAAAAAATGGGCAGCCTCCTGCCTCATTTAACAGCTTATTAATTTTCCAGCAAGTCATGGCGGGTGAGACAGGTGGGCAGCATGCCTAGAGGCAGGTGGGAGGCCAGTGACGGCTGGCCTGAGAGAAACCCACTTGCCACAGGCAGGAATGAACATACCTTTGTTAGAGGAAAACTATGCCCCACCAGCCCACTAGAGTTCTTTGACAAGGTTGCCCATAAAATACTTTAAAGTAAATTAGGTAGTCATGGGATTACAAAAAACATCCACCTGTGGATTAGACATTGGCTCAAAGATGGAAAGCAAGGAGTAAATATAAATAGTCAGTTTTCAGGATGAAAAGAAGTAAACAGCAGGACTCCCCAGGGATCTGTGTTAGGACCAGTGTTGTTTAACATATTCATTCTGGAAAAGGGGCTGAGCAATGAGGTGTCCAAATTTGCTGACAACGCAAAATTATTCAAAGTGGTAAAGACAAAGGCAGGCTGTGAGGAACTACAGAAGGATCTGGCACAACTGGGTGACTGGGCAACTAAATGGCAGGTGCAATTCAATGTAGATGAGTGTAAAGTTATTCACGTGAGCAAAAAACCCCCAAACTTTATCTACGCTATGATGGGCTCAGTGTTAGCTGTTACCACACATGACAGATCTGGGAGTCATTGTGGACAGTTTACTAAAAACATCAGCTCAGTGCTCAGTGGCCATCAAAAAGGCAAACAGTATTAGGGATTATTAAGAAGGGAATGATAAACAGAATGGAAAATATCATCATGCCCCTTTATAACTTCACGGTGTATCCACATTTTGAATACTGTGCCCAGTTCCAGTCTCCACACTTCAAAAAGGATATAGAAGAACTAAAGAAGGTCCAGAGAAGGGTAAAGGGATGATTAGCGGTATGGAGGGACTTCCATATGAGGAGAGACTAAAGAGGTGAGGCCTAGTCAGGGCCTGATAAAAGGGCATGTCTATGTAAGATGTTTACTGCACAGTTGATTAATTAACTGCACAGTAAATATATCAGCCTCTACATGTGCACCCCTATTAGGGCACACAAAGCTAATACAAGTACTACCCTGCTGCGGAGTTTTTCCATGCACAGCAGTGTACACAGGGCTGAGGCATGAGGGCACTGTTGTGTCTAAGCTAGCTCTATCACAGCATGTGGAGCTTGGTTGGAGCAGCCCTCCGCTGGCAGGCTGATCCTTTGGGTCCCCTGCCAATCTGAGCCGTCCTGACAGGGTTCCACATGCTGCACGTGAATAAACCTCAGAGCAATATGCTCTGGAATTTTTTGCTCCTGGGTGCATGTTCAAATGGCACACCTGGGAGCAATAAACTCTAGAGTAATAAGCTCTGTGTGTACTGATCACCCAGTAGATGTACCCAATCAGACGGTTGAAAAAGGACATAATAAAGATTTACAAAATGGTGAAAAGTAAATAATAAATCTTTATTTACATTCTCTGCCATAGGACAAGAACTAGGGGTCAGAAAATGAATCTAATAAGTTGAAAACTAACAAAAGGAAGTTCTTTTTCACATAGCATGTAATTCAATTGTGGACTCATTGCCCCCAGATGTGGTGGAAGCTGACAGTTTAGCCAGATTCAAAAAGGGATTGGACAAATTCTTGGAGGACAGGGACACCAGTAGCTACTGAGTGTGAGAGTTAGGGATGCAGCCTCTGAATCAGAACTTTCTAGACCTTAAATGCTGGAGGCTACAAGTAAAAGAGGAACAGTGGGGGAGAAAAAATCCTGGTCATACCCAGTTCACTCTCCCTTTCAGCATCTACTTTCTGCCACTCTGTGACACAAGAGACTGGGCAAGATGGACCTATTGTCTCACCAGTAAATGCAATTCTTATGTTGTTACACAAGGGCTGTTCATAAAGTATCGAGACTGATGCTGTAGGAAACAAAATATTTTATTTACAGGGGTTTCAGCTTAATCTCCTTCGAAGTATGCTCCTTCTGCAGCCACACACTTCTCCCAATGTTTCTGCCATTGTTGGAAGCACCTCTGATAAGCAGTTTGTGGAATTGCTAAAAGCTGCTCAGTCACATTTTGTTTTCTGGTTCCCACATCACAAAATCTTCTTCCTTTCAAGGAAACCCCTGTAAATAAAATATTATGTTTCCTACAGCATCAGTCTCGATACTTTTTGAACAGCCCTCATATTCTTAAATACAAAGTAAAACAATTGCTGTACCATGTGTTTGCCAAGAATGACAGAAAATGAATACATTTAGAAAGATGTGTGGCAGGCTACATAAGGTGCCTGCCACTTCAAGGGGAGAAGCAGCTGTCATAGCAGCTGGCAGGTGGGGCCAGAGCTGATTACTAGGCCATCTGACCCAGGGAGCCTGCAGGTGGTGGATAGGGCTGATTAGAGGGAGTCATCTGACCCAGAAGGAGCCTGGGCATCAGGTAGATATAAACCCTGGCCCTGAGGAGCGCTGGCAGTAGCATCTTGGAGGCTTCGGAGAGAACATTGCTTCAGCCGGATGGCTACAGCCTC
>NW_005842606.1:432010-453916 GCF_000455745.1 Alligator sinensis
CATGAAGAATAACATCTAGAGCAGCCTGGAGGTTTGGGAAGGAACTATGGGGGTGGCAGAGTTTCCTGGGGACCCAGTGTGGGGTTAGGAGACCTGGGAAAGGGGCTGAGTTTGCAGGACCTGGTGAGGGGTCTGGCTGAACCCAGAGA
The DNA here is from genome assembly GCF_000455745.1 of Alligator sinensis. Classification (NCBI taxonomy): domain Eukaryota; kingdom Metazoa; phylum Chordata; order Crocodylia; family Alligatoridae; genus Alligator; species Alligator sinensis. The sequence goes on from NW_005842606.1 coordinate 432,160, forward strand.
GCGGGGCTGTGTGTACAGGATCTATTGAGGGGTCTGGGTGAGCCCAGAGAGAGAGGAGCTCAGTGTGAGATACCAAGCTCAGTATGGAGAGGGGCTTGAGAGGGCAAGACCCATAGATGAGAGAGGGCTGACAGCTGCAGGACTGATGCACAGAATCTCACTGTCCCAGGCAGGACCAGGGCCTAGGGCAGGCCAAAGGTCCAGGAGGGACCACTGAGCCAAGGGAGCCTGGAGATCTTACTGGCCCAGATGGGAACAGGGCCTAGGGTAGGCCGAAGGTCCATGTGTAGTCATAGTCGGAGGGGAAGGGGGTCAAGGAGTAGGTGGCCTAGGATGAAGATGGCTGATGCAGGGCCATCTGAGGAGGAAGGTTTGAGAAAAGGGATCTGAGAGAGAAAGTCAGGGTCAGGGGGTCTGGAGTGTTGCACTTGGAAACCAAATTTTTAATCTAGTGCTTTATGAATTGACACAACACTCAGTTGATGAATAGCAGAAAGTCTTGCTTTAATAACTACCAACAAGTTACAAAACTAAATGACAAAAAAAGACTTTCCCAATATAAAATAAGCTATTAGTCCTCGTATTATCTTAGCTGCAAAGAGAACTTTACCCAATGGAGGCAAGAAGCAATTCCTGTACAGCCCCACAGTGTGGATCCTTCAGTTATGGCTGGGTGGTGCAGGATGGCTTCCTGATTTTCCCTGGACTGCACAGACACCTTGCTGGTAGTTCTGTCTTGTTTTTTATACTGTTTTAATTGTATAGCTTCAAAGCATTCCTTCTTGACAGTTGGTTAATCAGAATCTGAACAAAGCAGGCAAGGACAGAATTAACATATTACAATTGTATCCTGTTTGTATGTTTTGTGAAGTTTGCAAGATTTTGATCAGTTTCAAATCAAATAGGACGGGTATTGAATGAGATACCTTTAGGAAGTTAATTGCAGAATACTATTTTTCAGTAGTTATTTTAATAATGGAGCCTAATAAATAGCTACATCAAATGGCTCATGGAGATAGTGAAGATCAGAGACCACTGGATACAATAGCTGTGAGTTCAGGAAAATACACACTGGTTTAGCGCAGTAAACATTTAGAAATTCACTGCCTATTTTGAGAAACATGCATTCATTAATAATTGCAAATATGAGACAGTAAGGCTCAGATAATAGGTGCAAGGTAAGTTAGATGCCGTCACATAGAGTGATATAGCATAAAACTTTAGACGGATATCGGATGTTTGCTTTGGGAAACAGTTAATCAAAGGGGGAATGTGTTAGCCAGGAGATATTTACAGGCTTTGCTTTGAAATGGATATTTTAGTTCTTTTGTTTTCTTTAGTGACACTAGCTCAATTGAGATGTAGATGTAGTTTACAGGTTTCTCCTTAAGCCACTAGGGTTTCTGGCTTGCTCTCTGAATCTTGTTGCATTTATGTAATGTGTGTGTTAGGTCTCTGCCAATACTTTTAACCACCACTTTTTTTTAGGCTCAGGTGTGGTAGAAGGTTGAGGACTCTTATGATTCTTATTATTTTATGGCATGGGTCTGGTATTGGGTACCACAAGCACTCCACTCTCTCTTATGCCAATGGGTTGCAAGCCATTAGCAGAGTTTGATTTGTCTTGTGGTCGTCTTGTTACCACAACCTAGTCTTCCCCCAGCTACTGTCTTTGCATTTTTGTGCAAGAGACTCTATCCAAGCTTTCACAGTTTTCATATGCAGCATGGAGGTGAGATTGAGCTGGGGCCAAGAGGCCTGGAGACCTGTAGTCCAAGAGGGGAAAGACATGGGGCTGGAATCCCATAGTCCAGGAGGGGACAGAATCGCCAGAGCACAATAGCGCAGAGGTTGGTCCTGAGTAAGACCTGAAACTGCACTCTACTGTGGCTGGTCTGCATGGTGGGGCTGCCTGTGCTGGGGCAGCCTGCATGAAATGCTACATGTTGCCACCCCAGGGAAAGGTGAGCATACAGTGCTTGAAAGCCTCTGTTCTCACTGCCTTGCGGGTCACCCCATGGAGGGGGAAGGCTAAGGTACCACACCCTAACAGAGAAGGAGAGGAGAGAGTAGGACCAGCAGGGGTCCAGAGACCCAGGTCCAGGTCCAGAGACCCAGAGAGAACAAGTCTAAGGACCCAGGGAAGGGACTGCATATGAGACCTACATGTCTGGCAGCCCACGGAGGGGCTGAGTTGGAGACCAAGAGGTTGAGGGCCTGGAGAGGGGCTGAGAGAGAGACTTGTGAGAGACTGAGGGGTCTGGCAGCCCAGGAGAAGGGATAAGCAAGAAACCAAGGAGTCTGGCAACTCAGAGGGGTTAAGTAGGAAACCCAGGGGTTTGGTAGCCGAGGGAGGGACTGAGTGAGAGACTAAGGGGTTTGAGGATCCAGAGAGGGGTGAGAGAGAGACTGAAGGGTCTGAGGTCCAGGGAGGGGCTAAGGGTGTAAAAAGACAACAGCAGTGAATATGACATCTGCGAGGTTTGGGACATGGTGTAAGGGTAGATTGGAGCCACCCTTTAGTCCACAAGACGCAGACCACAAACACCTGGTGATCATTTAAATTAAGATGAGGACAGCCTTCTGTATTTTAAATAACCATTTTACATCAAGACATGGCAAGAAAGAAGGGCAGACTGTCCATAGTGCTGGGTGCAAGATTTTTTTTTGGTTTCCTGGGGTTTCACAGCCACCCCTGGAAATGTTGCCCTGTGACAATGTGGACCTTTGCATCTTGAAAGAATAGGCCTCAACAGTTCTAAGCCAATTAAAGAAGTTTTAAAGCCCTCATCAACACTACCAAACAGCATAGCTCTGACTTGATTTGAAACCAGTTAAAAAGCTGTACCCTGTGAATGTGATATGTGCTTAGTTTGAAGCCAGGAAAATTTTAAATCTGGACTGAAATTATCATGTGACCTTCTCTATGGGCCTGTGAATAACACAATAGGGCTGGAGATAGAGGTGTATGTTTATGTTTAGGGCAGTGATTCCCAAAAAGTGTCCCATGAGAGTGGTAGAAGTATGCTGCAAAAACTTGATGGGATAGGGCCTTACCACATGGCAGGATGGGGCTGCAGCTCTGCTTGCCATATGTACAGGATTAGGCCCACAGACCAAATCCAGCCAGTAGACCAGTGAGGGAAGTGTGCTACCACTTTTAATCCAGAAAAAAAAAGTGTGCCCCAGGTATCAAAAGTTTGGGGAACTGATTTAGGATGTAAATGTGGAAAGGGATGATATCATTCAAAAAAATTACAGTTACATTGCATGTAGCATCAAGGTCACAATGTTTCAGGAAAGCAGTGTTATGTTCCATCTTCTGATTTAAACTGGACAAGAAAGGAACTCCAGTGGGAGTGTACAGCAATGCTGCATTTTATTTTGTCATTGGCAATCTCTCAATTCAAGGATTATCTCTACCATAGCTCATTGATGGGTTTTGAGTTGATTTAAGAGTCCAGTCCTTGAGCCACAAATCTGTCTGTCGAAGTTTCATGTCTTTCCACAGGGGAGAATAGGCCATAGGCTGGGATTTATCTCCTTTTCCTTCCCCTCTCTCTCTCTCTCTCGCTCTTCTCTTCTCTTAAACAGCAATTGCATACCGGAATGAAAGCACACTTAAAACCTATCAAGGAGAAAAATACCCAATTACCTGTGGGTGCACACTTCTCACAAGACAACCACTCTCTCTAATCTCTCTGCTCTAATCCTCAAAGAGAATTTGCAAACCACCTTTCATAGACAAGCCTTCAAACTTCACTTCATAAATCTACTGGATACATAAAATCATGAATTGAATATAGACATTGGATCTGTGGTGCGTTATAACCTGCCTGCCATCAGATAACCTTAGGTAACCTCTCTACACTTAACCTGCTATATTCTATCACCAGGTTCCCCCTTTCCTTCCCCTCCCCACTCACCTACCTGCCTCACACTTATTGTCTCCCATCACCTTTGATATTCCCTGTCACACATCTGTATTTTCAGACCAGCATTTTGCATATTGGATTCTGTTCCACCCAGGAGAGCACACAAACACCAGCAGGCTCTCTCTATGCCTGAAGAAGGGTGTTTGTGCCTGAAAGCTTGCAAAGAACAATTTTTCCAACTATTTAGTTAGTCTAATAAAATATACTACATTTACCCATAAAAACAATGTCTGCCTTCTGGTTCAAAAGTAAAACAGATGGTGCCTGATGAAGTTGCCTTTGCAGAATCTTATTAACACTTTGTTTTTATTTTTATTCTAGGTTGTAATTGAAAATAATTTTCAGCTTTACTATCACAGTATTTAGTGTGATGTATATCAGAATAGGAAAAATCCACTTTAGAGTGGGCAACCATATAATAATAAAATAGTTTACATGCATTGCAGATTGCTGTCCCTAGGTGGTGACAGTCTCATGTACTTCCAGACGCTTGAACATTTATTCCAGTAAAGAGCCATGATGAAATGCAGTGTTAGTTAATACAGTACAGAAATTTTCAGATTTAATTGACTGAAGTTGCCGTACTACAGAGAGTCATAACATTTTGAAATATTTCAAACATCTTTGAAATGCTTTCTAAAATGTTTTAAAAGGCTAGCCTAGAAACATTCACCCGAGTTAAAATGCCCTGAAGTATGACCAAAAAAACACCTTGAGGGTGAAGGTACTACTTTGTACTGTTTCATTCTGTGGTACAGGTATAGTAGGTTGGTCCTCCAAGTGTCCCACAATGCAGTGTGTTCCCCCAACAAGTTTCTCCTCACTGCCTCTTGTGAATACCCCTTAGGCTTCTGGCACTCTGGCCACTCCCAGCAGATTCTGGGTTTCCCAAACAGAGCCAGGAGACTCTACACCCTGCTTCAGAACAAGGGTTCCTGCTCTCTGCCCCCCAGTCCCTGTGTGTCTTTGCATGTGGTTTTCTGGTTACAACTAGGGGAGGCATGGGTCTTCCAATATCCCTGTTCCAGTGGGGTGTTACTCAGGAAAAGCAGAGGTTGAGCGGACAAAAGAGTGCTTACTGACGTTGTCTCTGCTACCTTCTTGCCCCATCATGAGAGGTGGAGTTGCGTTCCATGGGAGACGGGCTGAAGAACCTCACTGGCAGTCCACTGCACTCCACCTTCCTTGGTACATAGGGTGGGGGGAGCAGGGAGCAGAGCTTCAGGGTCCCTCATCCCCCTGTCTCACCCCCTGCCTCAAGAGCATACCACTACATTCAGCTGTGATGATTTCAAATCACTCCAGTTGAGAAGCATGACCAGGGTGGTGTAATATTTTTTTTTTTCCATTCAGTTTTACAAATAGATTAGACCAGGAATGCTTAATTCCTGGCTTGCAGTCCAGATCCATCCCCCCAGTGCTGTGTCATCTGGTAGGGCTCCCCATAGGTCTGAGGGGAGCCCTGCAGGCTACAGCCCTGCATGCTAGATCAGTCATGCAGGGAAGGGTTGAGCTTAGTTCGGGTGTATGGGGCTGAATGGAGGTGGCATGGGGCTCTGGGGCCCAATCCTGGTATGTAGGGCTGGGCAGTGGTGGTGCAGGGTCCCAGAGCCTGATCCTGGTCTGAGGGGCTGGGCAGTGGAAGCATGGGGCCCCAGAACCTGACTCTGGTGTGTGAAGGTGGTATGGGGCTCTGGGACCCAATCCTGGTGCACAGGTCTGAGCAGGAGAAGTGTGGAGCTCCAGGGCCTGGTCCAACATGCAGGACCAGTGTGGGGCCCCAGAACCTGATACTGGTGCATGGGAGTGGTATGGGGCCAAATCCAGGTGTGCATTTTTTTTGTCTGGTTTGCTGTGGGGTTTTTTTTAACTTAATATATTAATCTAGCAAACTGGTGCACATTCCAGTAGTTATACTTGCTTTTGTTCTATTTTTAAAGAGTGTGTCTACACAAGACGCTTTACTGCACAGTAACATAGTTTACACATGCTTGTGTGTGTCTACATGTGCATACACTTACAGTGCAGTAAACTTCATTTATTGCGAGTAAATTTGCTATCTGCAAATGCAAGTAGCAAATTTGTGTGTGATTACTAACTACACAGTGGTGCTTGTGTAGACACCTGCCCAGGAGCAAATCTGCTCCAAGTCAGCCTGCCATCAGGGGGCAGGAAATTGGGGTGGACTCCACCACCGGAGCCCAGGTGGGGACTATGTCCCCCTACCCTGGCAGAAGGGAGCTCCAAGCCTTATTTCCCAGCCCCCACTTCACCATCATGATCGAGGAGTGATCCTTATCATGATCCTTATCTCCCAGTGCCAGCTTTGTGGTGACAGCTAGCACTGGGAGATCCTAATCTCCTAGCCCAAGCTTCATGGTCAGTGTTGGGAGATCCTCATCTCCCTCGCCTGGTTCCCCTCACAGCTCTGTGCTCATGAAGCTGAATGGGGAACAGGCTCCCCAGTCTCCACCCCATGATCACGGAGCAGGGCCTGGAAACTGTCCCAGTCAGGGGCAGGTCCCAGCCCCATGCCCTGATCAGGTGATCAAGGCACAGGGCTTGGAAAGAGCTGTAGGAGTGGGGTAGATCCCAGCCCCCTACCCCGATCTGCTAGTTGGGATGCTAGCAGTGAGCTAGCTGCTAGCTGCCCCACCAGTGGATGGGGCACTGGGCTGGGACCTGCTCTTCTCCTGCAACTCTTTCCAAATCCCCTGGTCCTGATTGGGGAGTCAGGGCCAGAAGTTCCCTGCTGCCAGGGCAGGGGGACATTGTCCCCACCCCAGCAGCAGGCAGCACCCCTGGGGTTAGGGTGCAATGTCCCAGCACTGGCCAGGAGACAGCTGTCTACTACTGGCCTGGTGCTTCCTGCCAGCTCCTGGGCTAGCACCTTGGGGGAGCCTAGAGCTCCCTTGGTGGTGGAAGGGGCCCATTGCAGGGCCCTAGGAAGTGGGAGTAGTTTGGTACCATTAGCTGCAAATCTGATCCTGTTTCCCTGCATTTGTGGACACCTGCCTGGGAGTGTTTACTCACAAGTGGTTTACACATGAATAAACTGTTCCTGGATCTAATGCATACCCAAAGTGAATAATGTAGTGCTACCACCTTAGCATATTAGTAAACCTTCTAGTTTCCCTTTAAATGGGGAAAATCATGTTGTGTTATATATGATGACGGGCCACAACACTTGCACCTCCCTTTTCAAAATCCTACATCAGCTCATGAACATATCTAACCTTGAGCTTATACCTGTCTACACCTGCAGTAGCTTCCTCCCAAAATATTATTCTAGTTATTGTATAATTATCTGTACTTGTGATTGACTCTGCAGTTCTGTCAAATTGCTTTTTTGTACACCTTCTCCTCCTTCCTCGCATTCTTGCATTTTCCTGTTGTATACTTAGATTGTAAACCCTTTGGGCAACCATTGCTCCTTTTTTACTTTAAAGCATCTGGAACATTGGAACTGTAGAAAGAGCAACTCTGCCTTTTTAGCCATTAGGTTTTCACAAGTAGAACATCTAGTTATGGAGTTTACATTACATTATTTTAAAATTAAATTTCTATATCACGATCCTGGACTCTGAGGGAAACCAGAAAAACTGTAAGGTTCTGCTACTTGGCACTGTTAGGGCAATGCCTCATGTCCCTATAACATGTTCCTGTAGATCTAGTGAGCTTCTCCAGGGTGGTTTGAGGTTCTGTCCTGACTCTTAATATAATATACAAAGGGCTCATTTAACCTTTTCCCAAATGTAGAATTTGTGAAAACCTTGCTGGGTACAATTTTAGGCAGGCTGGTATGCTTAGTCCTCTATCGTCAACATGGATCCTCAATGGATCTGGTTAGTGTCTATCCAAATATACACATAATCTATGCTACTGGCATGCTGTTCTGAAAGCTAGCTGAAGCTGTAAGAACTGGCTGTACAAAGCTGATGTTTATGTGTAGCTGAGTTGTTTTTTTTTTTTTTTCATGGACAATTTAAATTATTGGCACATGCCTCTCTAGAAGTTAAACATAAGCAGTATAAATCTGATGAATAATGATAGAATTCTGCTGCTGCTGGGACATTTTAAAGGTTTTTTTTTCCCTTAACCTCTAAGGTACTATGCATCTAGGCTGAGACAGTGTGTAATCTTAAGGCTATAGCCACATAGTAAGATAAACTAATATGCATGGCTGAGCCTTAATACAAGTCTATATAAACCCTTTGCAGCAAGGACCATCTTTGTACAGACTTTGGATGCTAGAAGTTCCCTTGCATCTTGACTGGCTACCATTGACAGCTGCCATAATTCAGATAACAATGCTGCCTTTGTTACCATCAGGATAAAAGTGGGCTAACTATTTGTATAGACAAATCCAGTTATTCGTAGAAAATATTGTCCCCTAATGTGTATCTACATTACTAACTAAGTTGGCTTCAGCCTTTGGTGGGTGCTTTCTGCAAACACTTGGATTGAGTCTTGCTGACAAAAAAGTTAATGGAAAATGAATTTCAGACTTGCATGCATAAGCATTTCCAAGAAACAAGGGCTTTTCTGTTGATCTATTTTCTTATACTTACTGTATAGCTGAAAGCAATGTTAAATAAGCTTTTGGGCAGTGCTGTAACTGAGAGAGTGACTGAAGCAGCAGCCCTAGACACCACCACTGGAAGGGAGTGAAAAAACAGCCATCACCATACCTGGTAGCTAGCTTGTCACTGCTGAGTGGGGTGCTGTTGGCACTACCACATGTGCCAACATTGTCTGGGAAACTGAGCTGTGCTGTTGTGCCTCTGCTTTTGGCCCAACATGCCCTTTTTCAGATCCGGCTTCTTGCATATATCCTGGACCGTCACAGCTACAATACCACTCCCGCCTTACTACAGTATTTCTGGCCAGGAGCCATCTTTCCATACTGTACATTTTTGTCCTAGAAATGCTTAAGCATACTGCTTCTGGTAGGGAGTAGAAATAGTACCGATTATTAGATCTGTCACATTTAAGCAGCACAACTAAAATTCATTGGAAAAATAAAGTTGCCCAACTTGTTAGAACTTAAACTTTTGCAGGAATTTAACTGATTCAGTTAAACTCTTGTTGGGAAAGATATGTCAGGTTCAGGATAGAAGTATGCACAGACATGTGCATGCACATTCCTCAGAATAGTCGATAGTCTGATAGTTGAAGTGCTCACCTGAAATAAAGAGCCTCAGGTTCAATCCCTGGCCTGCATAGTGGTAACCAGAGTTCCCTCTAAAGAGTGGTAGGTCCGTGAGTGTTCCGCTTCGGTCCTGCCTCCCCCTTTCTGTGCAGTCTGCCAGTAAGTGTCCCTAAGAAGAGTATAACTCTATTGTTTGCCATTGAAACATAGTGCAGAAAAGTAGGGCTTTTCTGGTTAGTATACTTTAAATAGGTTCCAAATTCATCTCTAGTTAGTTGCACATTTAACATTAATCTTTCTTTCAAGTTGCACGGTGATTCTCGTGTTATTGTATAACAATATCACCAGTTGAGCCACTAACTTAGCATTGAGGGCTGAGTAAGCACTGTATTGGTGTTTTGTTTTAGCACAAAATCAATCTGGTCTTGCAGCTTTTTAAGAGTGTGAAAATATTTTTCTGGGGGGAGAGGGTCCTCTCTGCCCTAACAGAAAATTGTAGAAATAATACTTGCAGGTTTTTAGCATCTTTATTTTAGCACTGCCCTTAGTAGATGATGATGATGTATTCATTGAGGATGGATGTACTCAACCTTCAGCACTTGGGGTCAGTCCATGAGTACGATCCCAGGTGTCATCCTGGCTGGGGGCTGGCGCAGGCTCTGCTGGCTCTGGGGAACTCCACTTCCCAGCCCTGACACCATGTGCTTCTTCACTCCCAGAGGCATGGTGAGGTGGGGACAAGAGCTGGCAGCTGGTGCGGGCTTTGCTGGCTCCGGGGAACTGCTCCGCTCCCTAGCCTGGGCACCATGTGCCTCCTTGCTCCCCAAGGCGATGCAGTGGAGTGGAGCATTTCCCCGGACCCAGCAGAGCTCGCTCCAGCCCCAGCCCCCATCCCACCTCGGGGAGGAGCCGCTGCCTGCCCTGGAGTGAGTATCTTACCTTCGGTAAGTGTCCCATGCCGGCCCTGGTGCCTCCGCTGCACTCTGCGCCCAGCTCCTCTCTGGGCGGGAGCGCAGCCTTAAAAGGTTTGTGCGCGGCAAGATTTTTACTTGTGTGCGGCCATGCATGCTCGCACCTTAGAGGGGATCTTGGTGGTAACTTGTCTAATCTCTCTCTCTCTCTCTCTCTCTTTCTGTGGACAAACTGATATGTATTTATACAAAAGTGAAACAGTTGCAAGTGGGAGAAACTAAGATAAAACTCGGGTCCAGATCCAGGTCTGAGTCCGGCAGAGCCAGGATCTTAAACCCAGGTCTCCCATATCCCCAGCAAATAATGGCCTGGCATATTTTTGGGGGACATATTTTCATCTCTTTCTCCCCCCTTTTTTTAAAAAAAAATCCCCCAAAGAACTCAAAAAACCTGGATCTGTTTCATTCTATTATGGTTCGGAACATTTTTGGAAATACCAACGTTTTTTGTCAGGGAAGCTGTTTTCCACTCAACTCAAAATTCAATGATGCTTTCAAACATTTCTGATGCTTTCATAGAATAATTATTTAAAAAAATCCTAGATAGTTGTGGAGTGAATCTGAGAAATGATAAACTTGTAGAAATTGTGGTTACCTGATTGAGTCATTCAAGAGCAGGGAAATAAACTATATTTCAAGATCACTTGTTCAGTTGTAATATTAACTCACATCTAATTAAAGTTGAGCCTTATGAATGGAAACAGCAATGTTTTTCTGGTATGATTAGTAGTGATGGGTCATCCTAGATTTAGAAGTTTGGTTTGGATAAGCACCCAAAATGTGAAAAAATCTCCAAAATACTGAATCTACAAAAACAGTCTGGAATTTCAAAACAGGGTATCTTGCAAGATATTCACTGCTTCTAATACCTGACCACAGCAGAAAATACAATAGGAGAGTAAATGTCTTGGGTATTTTGGCAATATCATTTGTACTCTTAGTACAAATGAGGTCCGTGGTGTGATGCTATGCTTTTATAAAGGCTTGTTTATGGATAAACCTATCTATAGCTGGACCCTGAGTTGGCTGTGACTGGTCTAGGTGAAGATACAAACTCCCCTTGAGGTGAGAGAACTCAAAAGGACAGCCAAATTTTAAAGGTAACAGTGACCAACTTCAATAACTAGGGAAAACACTACTGTGTAATGGGGGAAGGTGGGAAATAAAATAAATGTTCAATCCACACCAGCTTCTATTGCTTCACTTACAAGCCTGGCCAGTGTGTACTTTTCAGTCTATGGCTGGTTCCAGTGGCAGTGTTCTGGACTGGGTAGCCTATTCCCTAATGCCCTCACAATGCTTCTCTGGATGCCTGGCAGGCAGGAATCATCACCATCTCTGCAGCAAAACTCCCCCTCCATCCCTGGAGGTCTTGGTTTTCTGCTGGTCCTCAGTAGGTTGCCTATGCCCCACAGTTTCAGCTTTTTAGCCATGGTCCCCAAGTGGCAGACTCCCTCTGTACAGTGGTGGATCCAGTGGGGGTGCAGTGCTGCAGCATCTACTCAGGCAGCAGTGGGGAGTCAATTGACTCCATGGCTCATTATTATCTACCTGATTCCTTCCAAACCCTTCGTTCCACAAGTGTTAATGACCCTCTCCTTTTAATCATCTTTATTGGTTCCCAGGGATGTCCCTGAGGGGGGAATGAATTGGGATGACTGCCCTGGGCCCCATGCTTTGGGGGGCCCCACGGAGCTGGGCACAGCAGCAGCAGTGGCGCAGAGCTGGGCGGAGTGGTGGCTCAGCATCCAGCTGCTTGTTACCTCCCTCCCCCACTGCCAATGGCAGCGGCAGCTTCTTTGGGTCCAGGGCCCATGGGATTGGAGTGGGGGTGGGGCCCCGCATGGGCTGATTTGCCCCAGGCCCCTCACCCTGCTTGGATTGCCTCTGTTGGTTCCACTAATCAAGTTATCCTTTGTTTTGCAATTCTGCTGACTGCTCTTGGTAATGTAGCTCCTATTCCACAGCCAAAGGAGTCTGTTTTTAACTTGAGCTAGAAACATTAATACAGGTGTGGAAATATTAACTCGGGTGAACATTAACTCAGATGTGGAAATTACCGTGCATCCACTGCTTCACTGAAAGTTAAGACACTCAAAGTGTTTTATGAATCTGAAAAAGAAATGCACAATTAATTCTTATAACAACAGGATTAATGAAACAACATCTTTTGATTATTTTTGCTTAGTTTGTTGTGGTTTTTATATCTAACATATAATATAGCAAATTAATGCACATTCCAGTAAAGTTATATTTGTTTTTACTTTGAGTTTAAACTGGAAAAGTATAGACCTAGACCCACAGCTAATTAGTAAAGCTTCTAGTTTCTTTTTACCTGGAGAAAAAAATATGTTGTGCTAGATATGATGATGTACCAAATCACCTGCACTTCCCTCTTCAAAATTCTAGATCCACCTATGCCTTTTTTTCCACTCTCTGGGGCTTCATATCGGCTTTATAGACTCTAGCAGGCCACAGGTTGGCCAGCACACACAAATACTGCCCTACCCTCTCCCAGGCTCCCATGCTTAAACTTCCTCCCCTCAGCTTTTGGAAACAGCTGGCATTCTCAGAGAAATGATCTCTTCCAGGAATCTCTAGAGGGTGAAATGGGAGGAGACAAACCAGTTCCCCAGAACCTTCCTCCATAATCTCCTTGTTTTGCCAGTCCATTCCCAATCCCTCTACAATCAAACCATTAACATTTTCCCCACCAAAACAAACAAAAAAAATCCATAAAAAACCACTTTCAATAGGGAACATCAAAACAAACAATGTAATCACATAATTATCATGCTTCAACTTTAATCGGACAGGGTTTTCAAGGGCAAAGGGAGGACCTGCCTATGTTTGGTGGGATCGCTTTCAGGGCCTTAGAAAATCATTTTGTTAGCTGTGGTAGTAGGAATATGGTTTCTCACTGCTTCCTGCTTGTTCCTTGCTTTTTGCCTCTTTGCATATTTTCTGATGGTAGTATCTGGTGCAGTTTAGTTTTCTTCTTTTAGTTCATCTCCAAAGAAATAGGCCCAAGTTTTGAGAAGTGAAAGGGGGAATGGTGTCCTTTATGACCTCCCATTCTCAGAAGAGTTTTGCTTGCTGAGGGATAGGATTCCTTATGCTCCGCCACATAAATTAGCTCAGCCAATGAGATGTGGGAGTGTGTATACTCTTTATTTTATTCCTCTCATACTCCTAGAAAAATATTTGAGTAGCTTCATTTTGGAACCTGAAAGCTCCCTTCACAAGTCTAGCTGAACCACATATGGGATGGGATCTAGGTGGACAAGGGGTGAAGATGGGGCAGAGGTGGCTCTGTGTTCTTTGGTCTCGCTCCTACTGGGGACTACCAACTTTACCCTAAAGTTGCACTTAGACCATACTAAATTGTGGAATGTTAAGCGGTGTTAAAGTTAGAACGTGCTATGAGCAGTTGCATGTTAAGGTTTAATACTGTTTCTTGCCTGTATGCCCCTGGCTTGCCACTAGAGGGCTGGTAAGCAGGGGCATGGCTCTATCCCTGCTGGAGATGGGTGGGAGCAGTGCATCCTGGGATGCTGGAGGACTGCAGATTGCTTGTTGTATCTCTATGGAGCAGACACCAGTTACCCTAACATAAGCTAGGTAGCATGGCCCACATTTAACTCTTACCTGAAGTGGCATAACTTTGAGATGTTGAGGGCACTTAGAATAAGTTAACAAGTTCTAATGTCCAGACCAGGGGTGAGCAATTATTTTGGGCGGAGGCCCACTTACTGAGTTTTGGCAAGCTGTTGAGAGCCACATGGGTAGCCCTGCCTGTGGACTGGTGCCCCGCCCCCTGGTCACCATCTTGAGACTGGAAGTTCCTCCCCTTGTCTCTGGAAATACTTGTTTCGGCAAGGGGTTTGGCCATCTCAGAACTAGAAAAATACCGAATTATATTAAAAAAATTGAACATCTACAACTTTCATTAATCTGATTTAAAAAAATATTTTTGTCCTGATTTACATGTTTGTGTAGTGTGCATAGAGGTGATCACACAATAGCTTAAAAAGTAGTTTTACTCTTTTATATTGGGGGTTGGGGTATAGGTTTGTGGGGGGCTGTGGGTGTGTGGTTATGTGGATGGGAAGTTTGCAGCACGGGTGGATAGGTCAGTGGGGTGTGGGTGCATGTGTGGGTGGGTATGGGGTTTGTGGGGAGCTGTGTATAGGGGGAGGGTGGCTGGGGTATGTGAGGGGGTGTGGGTGTAGGGGTCTGTGTTTATGGCAGTGCAAGGGAGGTGTGGGTGCATGTGTATGGTAGGTTGTGCTTGTGGGACTTGTCCTATGAACGAACACACACACACACACACACACACACACACACTCCCGTTCCTGGCTCCCGGGTACCAGCATAGGCCCCTTGCTGCTGCAGTCCGGCAATGCAGCTGGGGGCCATGTAATGCTGGAGGCTGACAGGTGCACAGGGAAGTAGAAGAAGCAGCCGCAGGCAGAAGCTTCCAGTTGCAGGGGTGGGGGTAGAAGGTGGATGGGGTGGGGGGTGGGCTGGCCTTGCTCCTGGGTCCTGCTGACTTCCCCTGGGTCCTACTGCCCCTGGCTGCTGTCACCTTTGACAGGCTGTCACCTTTGACAGGCAGCCAGGAGTAGATAAATATTAATTTTCTAAACTTTTTAGGTGCCCCATAGGCCAGATGCAGCCCATGGGTCATATTTTGCCCGCCTGTGGCCCAGATGCTTATGTTTTAAGTACCCTTGGTATGGTCTAAGTGTAATATGCTATTTCACCATTAGGGTTGCTACAGTATTTGCTATCTGGTAATGGCTCCTAAGAGCTATTAAACTATTAGGCATAGGGTGCCACTCCCCTGTTATGTAGAACCAGGTGCATCATCCAAGTATTAATTTTTTGCATGCAGATGATTAAGGTAGGGTTGCACACTGTTGAAGGAGCACATAAGACTGCAATAGAGAAGGGGGATCTAATGCTAATATTGTTTCACTCCTAAAAGAAACAATGCAGCACTTTTGGAAATGAATGATCATTATGTGACTACCAATCATATGGTCAGTAACATTAATCTCTCTTAGGGCTATGAAGGCTAGTGAAGGATCTTTCTCATTTACACTTATTGCTAAAACAAATGTCCTGCATGCGTACTGCTATTAATTGACAAACAAACCCCTCCTCCCCACCCAAAAACAAACTCAAACTTGTCTATACTCTTCCATGTGTTGTACACGGACTTGAGACAACATAAGTTTGAAACTAACTGAGTGTTGAAATTGAGAACATTTGGTGCTGTGACTTTTTGATTCCTCTTGTTGCATACCAGAAGACGTTAGTATTTATATTATGTTGACCCTATTCAAATGGCTGCCGGAACACCCTCTTTCTTTCTTTACTGGTTGTCTAGTATTTGCAGGGGCCCAGGCAGCATTGCCTGCCAATTCTTTGCCCATCTGGAAAGTGGTCAGAGGAGTGCTGGCTGGATTCAGTGAGGTTATTTGAAAAATGAATTTATCTCCCACAAAGAATTGCAGTATGCTACAGTGTAATTTTGTTGAGGACTGCAGGGGTATAACTCTTGTCACCCATCCCAAGCTTCATTTAGGAGGTTTAACTATGTTTCATACCATAGCATCAATCCAAGTCACTTATCCTTCCAAATAAAATTGTGAAATGCATGGGGTAAGTTAAATCAAACAAAGAATCTTGTCCATTGAACCTGTGCCAATATGCAAATGTTCACTGTAGCTGTTCCTGTATAATAACAGAAGCGGGCCAAAATATTTAGATTACCAACAGCATTATTTTTTCCCTCTAAATGGAATGTCATTTGAAAGAACTGTGTTAACATTTCTTTTAAAAGAAAAGTTGGGGCATTTCCTCAGTTGCTATAATTGGATGCTGCTTCTATAAGTTTCACAATAGTAGATAAACCAGCTATCTTCCTGTGTCATTATGTCTTCTAAGCCCATCAGACTTGGCATTCTGTATAATGTTTTGAACAGATATAGTTTCTTAAATGTGTCCATCAATAATTGTCAAGTAAATACATCAGTGGTACATGGGACTTCCAAAAGTGAATTTTGCATTGGTTCTGGGACTTTATTTTCCTCATTTTTACTAGTGTATAATTTAATCAGTATATGATGATAGTTCTGTTTCTGCCACTACTACCAAGACAGTTTGGAATATGAAGTTTCACAGATTTAGACTGACCTGTTTTTCCTATCCCCTCACTTTCCTTGCCTGGTATTCCTCTTAAAACCTGTTTGTTTTTTCCCTGAAACAGTCTGCAAGCTGCACCTGATCCTCAAGGTGTATAATGAAACTGCTGACAGAAGAGCAAGTGAAGTGGAGTTCATTTTGTCACTAGCTCTCTTGAATGAGGATGGCCCTTGGTTCTCATACTGTATCTTGCAAATTCTGTGCACAGAATTGGTAAACTGCTATAAAGATTTATGGGCTAATGCTAGAGATAAAGTTAAAAAAAAAATAGAAAAGAAACTTTAGCCTAAATGGCTTCCTGTGTATTTTAAAAAAAAGTTTGGAAGTGCTTTAATCTTAAGTAGTCTTAGAATTGTATATGCAGTCCAGTGAGCTGGTGAATTTTCCTATTGGTGGATTTTGAAAAACAGCCAAAACTTTATTTGCTTTACTTGCTTTATTTCACCATGAGAAACAAGTTGGGTCTCCTATGCAGTATCCTATCCAATAATTGTAGCATAACTTCATTGTCCACCCTTGGACAGGAGAGGATTCTCCCCACAGTTGTTAAGATTTTGGCACACTCCTCTCACTTGTCTGACAGTGACAGGACATTGTACCGTGGAGACTCTACAATCTCTATCCTATCTTGGTGGTGATCAGGGAAGCAGGAGAAAGAGATCCATCAAGTGCTACATAAATATACAATGTATAAGAGGTTGCATTTTGGTGCGTGTATGATGCCATTATTGGATGCAAGGCAGATAAAGCAGTAAGTATATGTTATTAATTTGTTTTGGTTACTGCCTTCATCACCATCATGAATTGTGCTGGCAGCTGATTGTAGGGGAAGAGGGCCAATGTGGTGCCTATCTTCAAGAAAGGGAGGAAAGTAGATCCGGCAAACTACAGGCCTGACCTCTGTCCTGGGGAAGGGCTTGGAAAAGATTATCAAAGAGGCCATCCTTAACAGACTAGCTGAAGGCAATATCTTGAGGGATACTCAGCATGTGTTTTTTGCAGGTAGGTCTTGCTTGACCAACCTCATTTCCTTTTATGACCAGGTGACCTATCACCTGGACAAGGGGAAGAGATTGATGTTGTATATCTTGACTTTAAAAAAGCCTTTGATCTGGTATCCCATGATCACCTCTTGGCTAAACTGGCTAACTGCGGCCTTGAGCTCACCACAGTCCGCTGGCTGGGGAATTGGCTCTGCGTTAGGACCCAGAGGGTGGTGGTTGACAGAAGCCAATCATCTTGGTGCATGGTCACCGGTAGGGTCCCTCAAGGCTCTGTCCTAGGGCCTTTACTATTTAACATCTTCACCAATGATGTGGACATTGGTGTCAGAAGTGGACTGGCCAAGTTTGCTGATGACACCAAACTCTGGGGTAAAGTATCCACACCTGAGGACAGGAGGGTGATCCAGGCAGATCTTAACAGGCTCATGAAATGCGTGGGTGAGAACCTGATGGTTTTCAACACTGAAAAATGCAAGGTTCTCCACCTTGGGAGGAAAAACATGCAGCATGGTTATAGGCTCAGTAGTGCTACACTGGTTAGCACTACAGATGAAAGGGACTTGGGGGTCATGATTAACCACAAGATGAACATGAGCCTTCAGTGTGATGCTGCGACTAGTAAAGCAAGCAAAACTTTGGCTTGCATCCATAGATGCTTCTCAACCAAATCCTGGGGCATCATTCTCCCGTTGTACTTGGCCTTGGTGAGGCTGCAGCTGGAGTACTGTGTCCAGTTTTGGGCTCCATAATTCAAAAAGGATGTGGAGAAGCTTGAGTGGGTGCAGAGGAGGGCCACGTGCATGATCAGAGGTCAGGAAAACAGACCTTATGATGAGAGACTGAGAGCTGTGGGACTTTTCAGCCTGGAAAAGCGCAGGCTCAGGGGCGATCTGGTGGCCACCTATAAGTTTATCGGGGGGTGCTCATCAGGATCTGGGGGAACGTCTGTTCACCAGAGCGCCCCAAGGGATGACAAGATGGAACGGGCACAAACTCCACCATGACTGATTCAGGCTGGACATAAGAAAGAACTTCTTCACTGTCCAAGCCCCCACGGTTTGGAACACACTGCTGCAGGAGGCGGTTCAAGCACTCACTTTAAACGCCTTCAAGATGCATTTGGATGCTTATCTTGCTGGGATCCTATGAACCCTGCTGACTTCCTGCCCCTGGGACAGGAGGCTGGACTCAATGATCCTCCGGGGTCCCTTCCAGCTCAAATGTCTATGAAATATAAGATAGGCACACTCATGAGTCACTGATAACATTTGTGATTTTTCTCAGGGACTCATCTAAGTGCACTCTATGCACTGCCCATGGCTAAAAAGAGCACCAGGATGCTGTCTGTATTTGGCTTCCTGTTCTCAGAAAGAGCCAGCAGTAGTGATCATACCATTGGGGTACTTGGTAAATTGAATCTTGAGTTTATTTTTCTATCATTCTTCTCTTTTAACTGAACAGTCTTAATGTTTAGGTATCCCTGATGGAACACTCTTTATAAATGCAGCTGTTCCAACACTCTAGGTGGTGGAGTATGTTTCTTCCAAGGTAGCAAGGACAAAGGAGCCTCAGTGGCTTTGCTGAGAGCAGCTTGGCAGTCATACTAGAACACTTGCAAAAGAGCCCTTTATTGAGGATCACGTGCAGCCTAGACTGCTACCATAATACAGGTGTGAGACACAGTTCTTGTTAGAGATCACACTTTGTCACACAACTACTGTCACATCCCATGAGTATGGTTAAGTGGGTTACAGCATCATACTTAATATTGTTGTCTTGAGTTGTGGATGTTGGCTGGAACCATTTCCTGATCCAGGAATGTTTCCCATACAGGCCAGAGCCATGACCTTTGCAGACTGCTGGGAAGCATGAATGCAAAAAGCAGTGTTTGACCAGCCAGCATGGTAAGTCAGTTATTATACAAATGAAAAACCCTGGAGGACTAGAAAGGAAGGAAGGAAAGCAGCATGGACTTCAGAAAGAAGACTTCAACTCACTTGGGGAACTCATGGGCAGGATGTCCTGGGAGGTCAGTCTGAGAGAGAGAGAGAGGAGTCCAGCAGAGTTGGCTGTACTTTAAGGGACTCTAACTGAGGGCACAGGAACAAACCGTCCCAGTGTGCAGGAAGACTAACAGGTACGGCAGAAGACCATCTTGGCTTAGCAGGGAGCTCTTCAGTAAGCTAAACACAAAAAGGAAGCTTATAAGAAGTGGAAACTGTGATAAACAACTAGGGGGGAGTATGAGAGAATTGCTGAGGTATGCAGGGATGAAATTAGGAAGGCCAAAGTACAATTGGAGTTGCAGCTAGTTAGGATGTGAAGGGTAACAAGAAGGGTTTCTACAAGTATGTCAGTAGCAAAAGGAGGATCAGGGAAAGTGTGGGTCCCTTACTGAAGGGGGGAGGCAACCTAGTGACAGATGATGAGGAAAATACTGAAGTACTCAGTGCCATTTTTACCTGGCTCTTCAAAGGCAAGGTCAACTCCCAGACTACTGCACTGGGCAGCACAGTTTGAGCGTGGGGGGGTGTGAGCAGCCAACAGTGGCAAAGGAACAGTTTAGGGACTACTTAGGAAACCTGGATGTGTACAAGTCTGTGGGGCTGAGCGGGATGCACCTGAGGGTACTGAGGGAGTTGGCTGATGTGATTGCAGAGCTGCCGGCCATCATCTTTGAAAATTCATGGTGATCAGGAGAGGTCCTGGATGATTGGAAAAGGGCAAACATAGTGCCCATAGTTAAGAAAGGGAAGAAGGAGGATCCAGGGAACTACAGACCAGTGAACTTCACGTCAGTCCCTGGAAAAATCATGGAGGAGGTGCTCAACGAATCCATTTCTGAGCACTTGGAGAATAAGGTGGTGATTAGGAACAGTCAACACGGATTCACCAAAAGCAAGACATGCCTGACCAACCTGATTGCCTTCTATGATGAGATGAGATGACTGGCTCTGTGGATGCAGGGAGACCAGTGGATGTGGTGTACCCTGACTTTAGCAAGGCTTTTGGTACCCACAAGTCTCCCACAACATTCTCACAAGCAAGCTAAGGAAGTACAGATTGGGTGGATGGACTGTAAGGTGGATAGAAAACTGGATGAATCATCAGCTTCAGAGGGTAGTAGTCAGTGGCTTGATGTCTAGCTGGTAGCCAGTATCAAGTGAAGTGCCCTAGGGGTCAGTCCTGGGGCCACTTCTGTTCAATATTTTCATCAATGACCTACCTAGAAGGGGGTAGAGTGCACCTTCAGCAAGTTTGCAGATGACACCAAGCTGGGGGGAATAGTAGATATAAGCAGGAGGTTAGTACTAGGATTCAGAGAGATCTCAACAAATTGGAGGATTGAACGGAAAGAAATCTCATGGGCCATATCCAGATGAGAATGGCCATGAGGTATGTGGCACCACAAACGCATCTGCAGTGCCACATACCACACATTCAGCGTTCTCTGTGCTACAAGGCGCAGTGCTTGTTTGGTAGGGCACACTCACTTACTAGCAATGCTCTGAATCTGAGCAGCAAATTCTTTCCTCTGATGCCAGTCATCACAAAACTTGATCCTTCTGCCTTGCAGTGACTTGCTCCACCTGCAAGCTGACTGCCAACCTGAGCAACATACTGCACTCCTTTCCCAATCATCCACAGAGATTCCAAAGGGTGCCAAGTCATTTTTGCAAGCATCCAAAAATCTGTGCCGCCTTTCCTTTTGCTTCTCTTCCTAGACCCTTTATGAGCTTCAGAGTATAGCACGTTCTGTGATCTGGCATTTGTTTGACATGACCAAGCTACCTGAGTCTCTTCTTACGATCAACGTTCCCATGGATGACATACTTACATGATTTAGCACTTCCACATTTGTCAAACTGTCTTGCCATCTTATTCAAAAACATTTACGCAGGCATCTGTTATGAAAGCTGTTTAATCTTTTGATGTGTTTGGCATAGGTCATCCATGTTTCTGAAGAGCCATATAGAAGGGTGAATAAAGCACATGCCTCATATAAATACAGATTTTCACTTTAATTGACAGTTTGTTATTGTCCCAGATTCTGTCTTGCAAAAGACCAAAGTTCCTGGCTGCTTTGCCAGTTCAACTAGTGAGCTCAGCATCAAGATCTACACTGCTGGTAACAGTAGAACCAAGGTAGAAAAACTGATCAACAACATCCAGACAAGTACCATCTAGGATGATATCTAGAACTGGTTTTGAAGAGCCTTGGTACATCCAGATAAGAGTCTTCTTCAAGTTTATTGCGAGCCCAAAGATTTTGCATGAGTCAGAGAACTTGGTAATGAGATGCTTTAGGGCATCAAGACTGTGAGCCACAAGGCCTGCATCATCTGCAAACAACGGGTCCCTGTTGATGATCTCCTTCACCTTTGTCCTAACTCTGAATCTTGCAAGGTTAAACAGTCCTCTATCATGTCTAGAGCTGAGATAAACACTCTCGAACATCACAGAATGCGTGTTGAAGCAGGA
>NW_005842606.1:453947-462563 GCF_000455745.1 Alligator sinensis
CGATGTGGGAGCTAGTATGCAGCCCTGCTTCACTCCATTGCCGATGTTAACCGAGTCAGACTCTTGGTTTCCATACAGTTTCCTTCATGCCATTGTGTAAGGATTTCACAAGGTTTAACAGTATAGGTGGACAACCAGGCTTCTTCAGAACAGTGTAAAGCCTGTGTCACAGGCTTTTGTTAAATCTATAAAAGCATATCCCACTGTACATGGCTTCTCTCTGCACTTTTCCTGCAGTTATCTTACAGAGAAGACCATATCTATGGTGGACGTTTCTGAGTGGAAGCCACACTAGCTCTCAGGATAGATTCTCTCAAGTAATGTTTGAAGTCTAGGTGAAAGATTATGTCTTAAGATTTTTCCTGCAAAGTTGGCAAGAGATATACCTGTATGGTTATTAGAGTCACTTGTGTCTTTTTTGTTTTTTATAGAGTTGGATGAAATGAGCATCCTTGATATCTTGAGGAACAGGTTCTTCCTTCCAACAGAGTTGCAGCAAGTCTTTGTTTGCACATTTGTAAATTTCATCAGGTAAACAGTCAGATCCTGAAGCTTTGTTATGGGGAATCTTTTTGATGCATTGTTCAAGTCCCTTTAGTATAGGTTTGGCAACCAGCAAAGTCGTAACTCCATGATTTGTTTAATAATCAGCAGTTATTTTTACTCAAAACTTCAGTCATAACATGCTCCAATTTTTAAAAAATAAGACAGCATTTGAGATGAGTCTGATCATCCAACTGCTGTCGTCTGAGTTCTAGGAACAAATGTTATTCATGTGCACAAACCCTACTCAATTTTGATAGTGATACCAAGGTGTGGAAACATGAAGAGTGAAAGGGTTGACAAGAGCCAGATAGAAGCACTAGAAAGACAGGGTCTCCTTTTTCATTCTTTCAGGGTCCAATCCCAGTGTGTGGGAGTGGGGTGGAGGTATGGGGGGTACCAAGGCCACAGGACCCAATCCCAGCATGCAGGGGGTAGAGCTGGGTCCCAGGGCCTGATCCCAGCCCATGGGGTAGGGAGGGGATGGTGCCAGCCCTGGGACTTCATCCTGGTGCGCAGGGCTTGGTCTGGCTCACAGATCAGCCCTGCACCATGCCTGTGGCCAATGGGGGGCCAAAAACTTAAGCACCATTGCCTTGTAGCATCCATTTCTGCCATTTTCAGAGACAGGATACTGGGTTAGATGGTCTGACCACCCCCTCCCACTCCTGCACGCTGGGATTGGGACTGGAGGTATGAGAGAGGAGACCCTAAGAAAATATGAAATATTTTCCTTCCTTTCTGCTGTTTCTGTCTGACTGTTGTCATCCCTTTTACTTTTTGTGTTTCCAAATCTTGGTCAATTCATATGGCATTTCTTATGTTCCCTTCCAGCCATGTGTGGTTGATGCAACTGTTTGAATCTAAATATCAAGATAGGCTAATCTTGCCTAGGGACTTCTTAAAACATATTGCTTCTAGTGTATCCTAGAAGGATCTATTTCTACCTTAAGAAGTCATTACTATTGAACTCTATTAGCTATACGTTGAATGCATTATGTATGAGTCCTGTTGCCTTTCAGTGTGACAAAAATGGAATCGGGGCCACAAAGAGGCAGCCCCAATGACGTGCAAACTGTTGACAACACAAACAGACCCTAGAAGCAACCTCCTTCTTATCATAAATAGATGTCACTAGGGAAATTAAATCTAACTACCCCATGCTGCTGGGGCTTGGGGATTTAAAGAAGCTGCCCTAAATGCTGCACAGTGCCAAGCCATCCAGAAGTGATACCTGAAGAAGAACATTTTTTTTTTCTGTATTGTATTTGCATCTTATATCCATTTGCCTCTAAAGCCCTTTACACCCAGTTCCAGCTAACAGCCTGCTCTTTTTTATTTCCACTGGCGATTTTGTAGCCCATAGGTGTCTTGGATGAGATTACAATATGGAGAATGCTACTTTCTACTTTACTGCTGCTATTGGGACAGTATTCCTGTTGCTGTTTTTGTTCATATAATTTCACCTATCATTCAAGTAATGCTTTACAAACACAGGATACTCTAACAGGCTTTTTGATACATGAAGAAAAACAAGTGAATATTCTTGTTTATCTTGTGGACATGGGGCATGCTCGTTATCTGAATGACTATTTCCTATTGCCAAATTTTGTCCTATCAACAAGTTTGGCAACCAGAAGAAAATCCTGAAGGTATAAGTTGTAACCTTAAAGCAAGGAAGGAGATCAACGAGAATACAATTTATGACACCATACAAATACTGACCTGTAAAGAGAGATTTCCTTTCCATTTCTTTCAGCGTGATTCTTTTCCTTTGTGGTCTGCCCTGCTCAGTGGCCAATCTGCTTCTTGGATAGAGCTCCATTGTTAACGTCATCTATCAATCATTTGCCAGCAATGCTTAGGACACACATTTGAAGTCCCTAAATGATTAATAAATTTTTAATTTTGCGGTATAATCAGTATTTTTTGCAAGATGAAATAGAATAACACCCCTCCCTCCACCGCATTATTTCTTGATTAGTTTGTCCTGGACTGTGCCCCTGTGATTGTTGCATTGTCTGAAAGGGGAAAGTATTCTTCTGTCAGTTCATAAAATCTTGTTTCATTTTTGTGAGAGAAGTTGAGATGTGAATAGATTTTTATGAGTCCATTAAATTGAGAACACAGCAATTTGTATGTAATTAACAGTTGGAAACTAGAAAGGAAACTCACTTACTTCCCAAATCACTGGCTTCTACCCAATACAGTTCCATAAACTATAACATTTTTTTGAAGTGCTCTGAAGTGTCAAAATCCATCTCAGCTCTATAATAATAATTAATAGTTACAAAGTACTATACAAACATTTGTTAGCGAGTGTCTGAAAGTTACTGCGCCCATCTGGCTTCAAACGCCTGCTCGCTGGTCCGGATGGTAGAGGGAGTGACCAGCCTTTCCACAACGGAAATTTAAAGGGTTGGAGTGCTAGGGCCCACCATGTAATACGGGTGTTATCCATTTTGGTTGAGCTCAGCCACTTCAAGGGAGCATGATCTGTTACTAATGTGAATTCTCTCCCCATCAGGTAATACCTGAAGTGTTCTACAGCCCAGTGGATTGCCAGACTTTCCCACTGTATAGTGGCGTACCTTGTTTCTGCAGGCAATAGCTTTCTACTGGTGTAGGTGACTGGCCTTTCAGTTCCGGCATCTTCCTGAGTTAACATGGCCTCCACTGCTGTTTCAGAGGCATCGGTCTGTAATATAAAAGGTTTATGGAAGTCAGGGGCTTGTATCATTACTTCTTCACATAGGGCCTTTTTTAATAGCTCGAAGTTCCGTCTCATTTCGTCTGTCCACCTTATCCCTCCTGCTCGTGGTCCCTTTAGCACTTCTGAGAGGGGTGCCACCAATTCGGCAAATCAGGGAACGAACCGCCGATAATAATTAGTTAAACCCAGAAAGGATTGAAGTTATTTGGTGGTTCGTGGTGCCTGAAAATTTTGGATGGTTTCCACTTTATCATCTAACGGTTGTATTGTGCCCTGTCCGACCAGAAACCTTAGGTATTTAGTCTGTTTCTGTGCTAATGTGCATTTCTTCGGGTTCGCTGTCAGACCCATCTTCCTTAGTTCTGTGAGTACTGCCCATAAGGCTTTCTTGTGCTAGGCCCACGTTTGGGTGAATATCACTGCATTGTCTATGGAAGCCATGGTATATTCAGTGTGTGGGGCCAATATCCAATCCATCAAGCGCTGGAAGGTTGCAGTAACCCCATGGAGCCCAAATGCATATGAACAAATTCGTATAGTCCCCATGGAGTCCCAAAAGTAGTTTTATGTCAATCCCTGTGCATTACCGGGATCTGCCAGTAACTCTTTGCTAGATCTAAGGTCAAGATATACTGGGCATTGCCGATATGTTCCACCAGCTCTGTGACATGAGGTATGGGGAATGCGTCGAAAATTGCCATGGTGTTTAACCTCCGGTAATCAATGCACAATCGCAAGGAGCTGTTGGGTTTCGGCACTGGGACCAGGGGGCTATGCCACGGGCTACGGGATGGGCGTATGATTCCCTGTTTGATCATTTTGCTGATTTCATCTCGTATCTTGCCGGAAAGATGATGAAGCACCGGTCGCCACCTTTCCCGTACTATGGCCCCTGGGGGTGTTTGTATGGCATGACAGACTCCTCGGGCCCATCCTGGTTCCTCCTTGAACACATCTCAAAATTCTCCTACTAAAGTTTTTACCTAGGATTTCTGCATCTCAGATAGCTCTCCCCCGATCTGGATCTGTTTTCCCAGTTCCTCCGCCGCCTTTCCCTGTATCATGCCTTGCGGTCCCAGGTCTTCTATCTTGGCTTCTGAGAAGGGCACCCACCCCTCGGGTCCATGCCATTCTTGTAGGAGATTAACACGATATATTTGTTTTTCTCAGAGGTGGCTAGGGCGGTGTAGACCCCTCGCAGTCTACCAGACCTACTTGATGGATCACTTCGAAAGGACCCTGCCATTGAGTTAACAATTTTCTGGAAGATGTAGGTAGTAACACTAGTACTCTCTGCCCAGGTCTAAATTACTGCTCCTTGGTGTGGGCATCATACCACTCCTTTTGGTGGAGCTGTGCTTCCTGCAGGTTACTCCTAGCAAGATCACGAGCTAGTTGTATTCGCTTTTGGAACTCCTGGCGGTATTATGTTGGGTCTTTTGTTTCCCCCCCTGCTGAGCTCCCAATCCTCCCTCAGTGCTTGTAATAGACTGTGAGGGTGGTGGCCTAGCACCAGGTCAAAGGGAGAACATTTCAATGAGTCCTGTGGGGTATCTCTCAGGATGAACAGAACTAAAGGGAGGAGTAGGTCCCACTTTTGGGGGGTCCCCCTGTATGCAATGATGTAGCATGCTCTTAATTGTCCCATTTAGATGTTTCACTAACCCATTTGTCTGTGGGTGGTACGCTGAAGTACGAAGATGTTTTATTTGCAGGGTACGGCAAACCATGCACAACACCCCTGACATAAAGTTGCGTCCTTGATCAGTAACGATTTCTTGGCGAATCCCCTCCCTGGCCATACACTTGATGAGCTCTTCCACAATCCGGGGGGCAGTCACTGTTCGTAACGGTATAGCCTCTGGATACCAGGTGGCATAATCTATCAGGACCAATGTATATCGGTGGCCCACATTAGAGCGAGGAAGAGGCCCGATTTACATCTAGGGCTATCCTTGAAAAGGGCTCATCAATAATAGGTAGGGGATGAAGAGGTGCTCTCGCGGGGAGATCCTCCCTAGCTTTCTGACACTCGGGGCAAGCGGTGCAGTGATGCGTGACATCTTCTAACCCTGGCCAAAAGAACCATTGTGCTATGCAGGCTGTTGCTTTGTCTCGACCCATATGGCCCCCAGTAGGGTTGGAATGAGCAAGGTGCCAGATAGTATGGCGGAAGCGGGGGGGTACCACAAGCTGTGTTTTTTCAGGCTCCCTTCCCCTTCCGGGGTGAACACAGTACAGGAGCTGGTGTCTTACCTCAAACTGAGGAGCATTTTTGGGTCCCATTGTTGAGGTGGTGGAGAGGTTCAGAGTCTGTGTCCTCAGCTCCTGAAGGCCGGTGTCCTCTTCCTGTGCCTCCTGAAACTGTCGGCTGCTGGAGGTCGAGTGTATTATCCAACGACTCCTCGTTGTCTTTGAGTTCCCCAAGCCATCCCTCTCTATCGTGTAGTCTTCTCCCCACTGCCTTGGCATCTTGGACCCTCTCAAGTGCATCATATATAGGGGTCCAGTCACATCCTAGCAGCATGTTGCAAGCCAGGTAGGGTACAATCCCCACCAGCAGCTCTCCTTGATATTCCATGACCTAGAGGTGTATCCACTGGTGGCTAACATGCTTAGTTTCCCCATGAAGGCATGACACCTTCACCAGATCTGCCTCCAGCCTTGCCGTGGGGTGATCAAGTCGGCCCTTACCAATGACTGGGCACACCCCAAATCTAGGATGGCTTGAACAGGGTGCTCTCCAATCCAGGCTGTAACTACCAGGTGCCTCCAGACCGCACTTTCTCCCCCGGTGACATAACTGCAGTCCATGGGCTCCATGTGGTCTGATTCCTTTCATCCTTCCCCTGGCCCCCTGGCTGCATTATCAGGATGCCATTGCTCTGCTGGTTCACTCCAGCACTCTTTGGAGAAGTGACTAGGCTTCCACAATGGAAACAGATCATATCCCTGGTCGCTCCCCTGAACGTGGTCCGCTTCCTTTCTGAATCTCTTGGGCTAAGCACTGGGGGGGGGAGGGGGGAAGCGGGGAGTCCGTCTCTCCCATCCATAACTGGCCTCGGCAGCTGTGAATGCCTCTGCTACTCTGAGTGCTTCATCACAATTACAGGATGAATTCTGGTGCACCCAATGCTGCATGCATTCTTCCAAATCATTAATAAACTGCTCCAACAGTATCTGATCTGCTGGAGTGTCTCAGTCACAGGATGTGGCGCTCAGCCACTTATTGAAGAGGTCCCGCAGCAACTGTAACAAGAGTCGGGGTCGTTTCTCTTCTGGTCCCTTTTTGGCCCAAAAGAGCTGCCTGTAATGTTCCAGATTAATTTCCAACTGGTACAGTATGGCAGTCTTAACCCAGTCATAGTCCCGGGCCTCATTGTGGGGAAGGGCATAATATGCAGCCTGGGCTTTGCCAACCATAAGGGCTCTGAGCTGGCTGGCCCAATGCCCTTTATCTAGGCCTGGCATAATGGCGTGCCTCTCGAAGGCCTCAATGGAAGCCTCCGGATCATCTTCCTGCATCATCTTTGGCATTCTAAATGCGGTCAAGCTGTGCTGCAGCCAGTCCTGCTGCCATTCCATTATTTGCTCCTGGGCATCAAGGATTTGTATTAGGGCCTGCAAGTTCTGCCCCAGCACATCTGGAGGGGTCACAGCTGCCGGATGCATGGCGGGAGGTCCTCTAGGGGTCGGATCTTCACCACGCTTCCTGGCCAATGCACCACTTTGTGCCCGTCTGGCTTTGAATGCCTGCTCACGTGCCGCCTTGGTCCGGATGGTAGAGGGCATACGTTCTCTAGCATTGTGGGTTCCCCGAGGTGGGCTTCGGTTGTCCCTCTGGCCTTTCCCCAAATCTCCTGCCATGTCTTTTGAATGTTGTATCGGTGTGGGGTACGGCCTCGAAGTTCCCCTCAGGGATGACCACTCCACCTGCGGGATGTTTGTGGGGCTCCACTCTCCTACACCCCACCCTTACACCAGCCTCTGGAGGGGCACCAGATCTTGACATGGCTGCCTCTCCAGTGTAGATGTTCCTTGTGCCCTGTCGCATCCCTCTTTATTCTTAGGGAAGGATAAGTAGCTGGCTTGGGCTCTAAGCCTGTGATTCCCTTTGAGCCGGTCAGCTTTCTTCTTTGGTCCAAGGGTGCCCCTGTCGAGCAGGGGTAATGGAAAAAAATGAAGAAAAGGAACGCAAAAAGGTCTTCCTATCTGGTGTCCTGCCAGTCGGCTTTCCCAGCCCTCCTGCCTGAACTTGGCAGTGCTCCCCCGATGCTGGTCCTGCAGGGTTCCTCTCTCTTCTCCGCCCCTAGCCCAGCTCCCTGACCTGGTACCTGGGAATGGTCGAGTAGGGACACCTCCATTTCCCTAAGGTTGGCTTCAGTCTCTTTCTTGAGCTTGTCATCCTGGCTACACAGCTGCTTGGGGTCTCCCTCGAAGAACCTCCTTAGCTGCACTAGGGGGAAGTCACTCCCAGTACTCCACCCCTCCTGGGCACTGAGATCAAGCCCCCCAGTGTGAGGAGTTCTCGCTGTTTCCCCAGCTGCCTGTTGCCTGGGCGTTCCAAATTCATGCCGGCTCCACCTACTGCTGGCACAGAGAGCCTCCGCCTCCTCACTGGCTCCCTCCTCCCTACTGCCAGTGGCTGTTTTTTATCCCTGCTAGCTGGTGCGTCCTTGTGACGTCACCCACCAGCTTTAATTGTGTAAAGGCACAGCTTGTAAACTGCACAGGCTTTTCTCTTAGATCTTCTAGCATCACTTTTCCTGCAGGTAAGTGATTGTTTTGTATTTCTTTCTTTAGTTTACTGTTTCTTTGTGCATCAAGCCCCGTGGGCAGGGTTTCTCAGCCCCTCCTCTCACTGTGCCCAGGACGGTTACCACTGTTGGTTGTTTTGTAGGTTACATAAAGTTTAGTGGTATCAGTCCAATTCCCAGTGGGCAGGTTTCCAGATCACAATAATACTAGCAATGATGGCTATTAATTGACATCCTTGTTGGCAGCTTTTGCAAAGAGCCCACGAATTGAATGAGACTGAATGCTTGAACTCTCTTTATCCCTAAAGAAGATGTCTATTTGAGGGAGTTTGTAATGCCACAGTGCATGCTGTACTTATTACAGCATTTCATTTGGGTTATCAGTCATGTCTCCATTCTCACATGTTACATTCACACAAATGTTTTAGAAGAAAAAAGAACACATCCAAAACTGTCTTTTGAATTTCACTCCTCTCTTTGTGTGATAGTTCTTGTGATGGAGCACCAGCCCACCACTTTAAATAACAATAGGTAAGTAAGTAGCACAGTAACACTAGCAGCATCTCAGGCAGCCAAACTGTCACAGAGCCTTTCTTTCCTTTT
>NW_005842606.1:462578-465641 GCF_000455745.1 Alligator sinensis
GCAGGAGCTTCTTCTCCAGTGGGTGCCAGAGAACTCTCTCTGCCGGCCCCAGCCCTGGGGAGTAGATGTGCCCAGGGCCTTTTCTCCTTCCCATCAGCTGACAAGGGACAGGTGCTAAAGGTGTTAGTCTAAACATATGGCACTGGCAGACAAAGTTCTTTGGGTCAATCTGGTATCATTTAGTAGATCAACTGAATAGTTGGAGAAATATATCATAATAAGGTTTCAGGTTGAAAAACCGTTCATCAGGCTGAGGAAGCACCTGCAGTTGGTGTGTGTGTGCTGTTCCTGGATGAAAGGAATAGTAAAGAAGCCAGAGGCTGGCATGCCATGTACCAAGAAAGCCAGTCAGTGAAAATGGAAATGGAGGTGTCAGGGGGTGAGGGACAGGCTGGGGGGGCAGGGGAAAGGAGGATGTAGCAGCGCAGGTAAAAGTGGAGAGGTACCTGAGGTATCAGATGTCCAGCAGGTTGCAGTGTGTCAAATTCCAATGTCTATACTGAGTCCACGAGTTCCTGTAACTACTGCTTAGGAGGTTGATGAAGTACAGCTCATAGGCTTGTCTGTGAAAAGTAGCCTATAAATTCAAACAAGCCCTGAACCTCGCTAACCTCATCAACTGAAATCAACTTCCTACACACACCGAATGGATCCAGACCATGCCATGACAAGACATGCAAAACCTGCCAACAATACAATACAGATCTTCAGGCAGGAGGGCTAGGAGACACCAAGCAACAACTGCACACCAGAATGAGTGCACATGGAAAAATCTATTAAAGACAAGAACAGAATACCACCTGTCTCCAATCTCTCAGGCCCGATCCTCAAAGGGAATTTACAAACCACTTTTCACAGATGAGCCTATGAACTGCAATTCATCAACCTCCTCGGTAGTAGATACAGAAACTGATGCACGCAATATAGGCATTGGAATTCTGACACACTGCAACCTGCCAGACATCTGACTCCCCAGGTACCTTTCCACTTTTACCTAAGATGCTACATCCCCCTCTTCCCTGCCCCCTGCCAGCCTGTCCCTCACCCCCTGACACCTCCATTTCCATTTTCACTGATTGGTTTTCTTGCCTGCATGGCATACCAGCCTCTAGCTTCTTTACTATCCCTTCCATCCAGGAAGAGCACACATGCCAACTGCAGGTGCTTCCTCAATCTCACAAAGGGTTTTTCAACCTGAAAACTGACATCCCAGGCAGCTAAGCTGAGGTCACCTGGAGCCTCACAACTCCACTGTAGCCAGCAAGCATCAGGCCTGTCCAAGGCATTATGGGTCTAGGCTTTTCCCAGCCAGGACTGTGTACGTGCATGTGGTGGCTGGAGGTTATGGCATCTCTTATGCGCCTTTCAGCAGGGAGATCCTTGGTCCTGGCACTTTTTGGGGTTGCCACACCACCAGCAGTCCCACCAGGCCTCCTGACCCTGGCAGAGTGCAGTCTTAGTGGTCATGCCTAGGACCTGGGCCCCTCTGCTTCCCCATAGCCCCAGCCCATACCTCCAAGTTTGTCCTGGCTCGGGAGTTCAGCAGTGACAAGTTCTACCCCTGCTGTCTGGTGATGCAGTGAGTGCTGCCTCTAGCTCTGAGAGTGGGGCATTAAATGGTTTTTAAAAAATGAAAAAAGGAAATATATGGATGGGAGCGAGGAGGGTGGCATTGACTCTGTCTGGACCTAGTGCTTGAGGAACACCAGCTGCTCCACCAAACCAGGATCCAAGCAGGTACAGTGGGGTGTCACTACATCACCAGCAATGCTGAACACCCTCTCACTTGGAACACTGATTGGTGGACAAGACAGGTGTTCTTGGGTAACTGTGGCCAGATCCAGCCACATCTGGTTGCAGCTTTCCCAGTAGGCCAAGGGGTTGCACAGCAGTAGTTGCATGTCCTCGGTGAGATCGGCAGCCACCAAGGCCTGATTGCTACCTGCCTGATGGTGGGGTCTGGTGTCTCTGGACCCCAACAAGGAAGCCATGCCTTTGGCCTATATTGGCAGTGCCTGTGGTGGAGGAGGAGACTGGCTGGTGGACAGCATGCTGGCACAGGACAGTGGATCCCCCTCTTCCATGTCCCTCTGTCTCTGCCCTTCTGCCTCCCTGACTGTCTTCACCAGCACCTCCATCCACTGATTCAGGCTTTGGCTGCTGTATATGCTCCCCTTCACCCTCAAGTCACACGCGGAAGCCAGCACATGGACCGTATTGGACCACAAGGGATCAAGCCATTTCCTGATGACCTCCTTCAGCTGCCTCACCAGTGCCTGCATGTCTATGGAGGGCATTGCCAGTGCTGAGGGCTTCAGTGGCCTTGAGGAAGAGCTTGAGTACCATCAAGATCAGGGAGATGGTATCTCACTCAGCTCTGTTAAGGAGGCCGTTTATCCCAATCTCCCCGAGCAAGGCCATCTTATGGATGGCCTTCTGTTGCTCCACCAAACTCTCAAGCATCAGGCATGTGGAGTTCCACCGAGTCTCAGAATCCTGCATGATTTTGTGCTGCTGGATGTTCAGCTCTGCCTATTTGTCCCACAACATTTTGCCCCCCTTGATGCTCTGGTGGATGTAGCCTGCCACCTTCCTGCATTTGGAAATGAACTTGCTGGTGGTGCTGGTGCTGTCACTGGCATCCCTGTCCCCCTCCAAGGCGTGCCTGACAATGAGATGGAACTTGTGTGCCACACAGCAGATGCCAACAAATTTGGCATCATGGAGCACCGTGGCCATATTGGTCCCATTGTTGGTGACCATGAACCCGCGGGCGAGCTCGCCCAGCCCAATGAGCCACCACTCCACCAACCAGTTCATGGTCCCCCATGATCTCTGCTGCTGTGTGGGACTCATCCATCACCACAGCCTGAAGGAGAGCCCACTGATGACCTGACTGGTCGCACCAGTGCCCTGTGAGGGAGAGGTATGCATAATCTCCGCCCTGGCTGTTCCCGATGTCCAAGATGAAGTATAAGGCCACTTGTGGACCTGTCTTGTGCAGCTCCTCCCTCAAGTACTCCCTGCATGCCTCATACAGGGAGGGCACCACCATCCTGCTGA
>NW_005842606.1:465651-474615 GCF_000455745.1 Alligator sinensis
GCATGCAGGCACTTGGTATGTTGGGGCCATGAGTGCCATGAGCTGCCTAAACCCTGGCTGCCAAACTTAGTGGAAGGGCTAGCCATCAACAGCAAGCATCTCCCCATGGTCTGGGTGATCTCGCTTGCCATTTCAACACGCCCCACTTTCTGTCCTCCTTTCTCCCACTCTTCCAGGGTGGCTGCCTCTGTTTTGGGTGGATGGGTGCTTTGGAATGAGAGGGGGACTTCTTTTTGGGCCCACTCCCACTGGTGCCAGGCTGAGGAGCAAGGGCAAAGGGCCTGTGGAGCATCAGCATCCCCATGGTGCTCATGTGTATTGTTCCCTTGCCCTGGCTGGTTTTGGCTTGGCAGTGCAGGCAGATATCCGACAGATGATCCCACATATGCTCAAAGTGATCCCAGACCACACTATCCACTCACTTTGGGGGTGCAGGTGCATGTGTGGATGTTGCCTTTTCCCCTTCCACAGCAGGCAAAGGCACAGCACCAAGAGGAACAGACTTAGCTGAGCCACTTGCCTCCACACCCTCTACCTTAACCTTCTCTGAAGTATTTTCTGAGGAAGAAGAACTGGCTCTAGGGGAAACTCGAGGGGTGTGGAGCAGAAACTCAGATGATTCCCCCTCATTCCCCAGAATTTCCCTTGCTATGGCACTCAGATCCAGCTCCAGCTCTTCCTCTGGCATTGGAAGGCTCATAATGGGAAGAGAAATGAGGGTGGAGGACACTGTTATGCTGGTGCTGCTGCTTGTGGTGGTGGTGGTGGTGGGTTATGGCTTGTGCTCTTGGAGGAGATGCAAACTCTGCCACAGGCAGTGGTGCTGGCACTGCTTCCCTCTCCTTGCTGCCTGTGGAACTAGTAGAAGCCTCATGCCTGTTTGTTGTCAGAAAGAGGCTGCATCTCAGTTTGGGGGGTGGGGGGGACTTACAGCTCTCCCTGTACCCCATCTTCTGCCCCTCCCTGAAGGCTTGCCCCCCCCCTTTCCAGCACGCTTCATGGTGTGTTTCATAGTGTCTTTGCCTTGGTGTGCTGGAAAATCTGTGTGGTCTTCTGTAATGTAATCTAATTAATGTAATGTATGTAGATAACTGTATATGTATGTGTATTTATGTAATGTATGTATTTATGTAATAAATAAAATATATAAATGTACGTATGTGTTCCTGAATAAATTCTATATCATAATATGCAATATATGCTGTGCTTCCCTGCACAGCGAATGGAATGCACAGTCAGAGAAAGCACAGATTTCTTTTTTGCAGGAAAAGAATCAAAATAGACTAACAAAAACAAAAAGAGGATTTTGGGGGAGGAATAAATTGAAAGGAATCAGTGAATATAATAATAAAATAAAAGGATATAGAAAGCAAAAGGCATTGATGAATCCCACTTCCTAGGCTAGCAAGTAGGAAATGAATGAAACTACTATGAATTATCGTCTTTGTTGTCTGCTGAACTGTTGGAAGACGCAGCTCAGTAACTGACCCAAGGCAGAAAGCAGCTCATCTCAAACAATGCTGCTTTTCATGCTGTTTTTCCATCCCTCCCCCAGAGCACTGAGATTGGAAGGGACCTCAGGGAAGGATCACAATCACTGGTCAGTTACACAGTCAATATCAAAGCAGTGCTTCTCCCCTCTTCCTCCTCCCTCTCCTTAATTTCTGTTTCCCTGCAAGTAAGCCCAGCTTTAGCTTTGAAACTTGAAACATTTCAAAATTTTTGAAATGTTTTGACTGCCCTCATTTCATTTTGAGGCTGTTTTGAAGCCCTTCATTTCATTTTGATTTCGCTGTTTTGAGCTCGAAACAGAGTCGAAATGAAACAGCAGGCGAAATTTCACACAGCCCTAGATAACGTCTCTGAGACATGGGACACAAGGGGAGGTCAGAGTCATGGACAAACCCCTAGGAATTGGGGTCTTAAATGGGCAGCCTCTTGCTTATTGTAATACCAGTTTACTTTACATGAAAATCATAGCAGGTGACTGGGCAGACTGCCCTAGACAGGCGGGCAGGCTGGTACTGTGACCGGGCCTGGGAGATTGTCCCCTTGCACAGTTCTATACAATGTAAACTCAATGAACATTTTACTCAGGTGAATTTTCAAGAATAAGTTATGTGTTTAAGGGTGCCACATGCATTTTTATTTCAGCAAATGTCAAAATTCCCAAGTTGCAGATCAAAAAGCACAATTTTAATTTTGTGGAACTTTGTAATGTTTCAATACTTGTATTCAACCTAAATTGTGGTGAAAAGTAGGAATATTAAACATGGAATGAAAATGTCGGGAAGATTTGAATAAGTGCAATATTGCATGCTTACAGTGCAAGATTGTACACAACAGTATTGTGTTACTGAACTGCAGCTAGGGAGTGAAAAAGAGTAAAATTGATCTAGTTAGTTTCAAAGTCAAAATATTTAAATTGCAAAAGATAAATATAATAAAAATGTCCAAAAGCAAATTTTAATTGTATTTCATTTCAGCAACTATAATAAACCAATCATTGAAAGAAATTAGCAAGTAAAGATATTCTTAAAATAATATTTTTCCTGCTTATTACATGTTCAGTCATCATCAAAAAATGCAAAAGGTAGCTGACTCATTGCAAACAATTAGAGTGATTTAAGCCTTTTTGTTAACTGAACAGACAGACTGCTTAGAGATATGAAGTATATAATTGCACTATTTACACAAAAATAGCCTGTGTTGAATTATCCACTTCAATACATGGTGTGAAGTATTTGTCAATGATGATTTCAGACCCTTCATTAAATGGCTGATTTTTTTTGTATTTGAAAATAAGGTAAACACTTTGTACGCAAATCCAGATAATGGCATAAGAAACAGCCTTCACTTATATTCATGAATAAAAGTGAAAAAGCTTAGGGTCTTAGATGAAGTTGAAGAGCTTTTCAGAATTAAAGCATGTGACTAGTTATAAAGTTTTTTCAAGGTTTTTATGTGTAAGTTGTCATTCATATTGAAAGATTCTATACACTTATTGGGAATATAAGGTTAGAATAAATTGCCAAACTAAAGCAAAATAAATCTCATATACCTTGAGTTAGTGATTAATATTTTATTTTCTCAGGTCTCATTAGTGTAGGTTACTAAAAATATTTAATTCATCTTTTTTTCCCAATCCACTAAGATTTAAGGAATGGTTGTATCATGATGACTTAGGTGCATGGTTACTTTTTATTTGCTAAAAGAAAATAGATGGGCAAAATTTGTTACATTACTGAATAAAGTATATCATCACAAGGATTAATTTTAGAAAGACTAGATTAGGAGTTGTGTAAATACTTAGGAAATACACACAAGTAATTTAATGTTCCAAAAGAGAATTTCATAACTTTTTTTCCACCTAGAGTACTTGTGGCTAATTATAATATAGATTTTATCAGAGCCACCCCACACTCTTCTGTTACAGTCTGGCAAAGGCAGGATACTATAAGCCCAACTGAAAGCGTTTCAGGTGCAATTAAATTTAGAATAAAGTGGGCGTGTCTACACGTGCATTTATGCCAGCTTAAATTTAGTGCGCAGTAAATCACTGTGCAATAAGCAGGAATAGGTTGGTGTCTACACATGCAGGCATTAAAGTGCATTAACGTGGTGTGTGGACTGACTTGGAACTAAAGTGAGTCCCAAGTCAGTCCACACACACAGTGTTACTGCACAGTAAGGTGTCTACACATGTGTTACTGTGCAGTAACTAATTAGGCATAAATTTGATACCTGCATGATGCAGGTATCAAATTTATGCTCAAATTGGCATAAGTTGTCATATTTTACTGTGCAGTATGGGCATGCATGTGTAGACACATGCACGTACCATGCAATAATTTCAGTTCCTGTGCAGTAAATTCTCATGTGTAGATTTCCCTATTTAGTTGGAAAATGTGTATAGGAAGTATTCTGTAGCTGATCTGAAAAAAAAAATTACATACATATTGCTATAAGTTTGATGTAATGTCCTATGAACATTTCACGGTATTGGTTTTTTTTTCATTTTAGAAACTTCTCAGAAAAAAATGTAAATGGCTTTAAAATGATTTTAAAATGTGGAATTTTCTCTCTCACTTTTATTTATATTATTTCATGATATCAGTAGTTATGCATTTCTCCTCCTGGCACGTGTTATTTTGACATAATACTTAATCTATTTAAAAGTTTTGGACTGTTTAGGAAAACATAACTGAAAGTTCTACAAGATTATGTCACATGCGCCAATCTGGTTTAAATAGAGCGTGCCTGTGACAGGGCAGGCATTGAGTGGTGCTGTAGCACCCTCTTGTAACCACATGACTCCTGCCTCTTCAGGCCCTTCCCTCTTACCTGCCTGCCATGCTTTAATGTTGTTTAAAAAGAAAGGTTGGGAGGCTGCCCAGAGTGAATGAAGTCCACCACCAAATCGCTCTTTGTCCAGTCTTCTATGGCCGTCTTTTGACTCTATTGGTGTCTTCAGATACCAGGTGCCTTAAGAGCTGTGTTCTTGGCCACTGACTACCTCTACAGCCATGCCCATGCCTCACAGATGTTACCAGTTATCATTTTGGTGGGCCATCCTTTCCCA
This sequence comes from Alligator sinensis, assembly GCF_000455745.1. NCBI lineage: Eukaryota > Metazoa > Chordata > Crocodylia > Alligatoridae > Alligator > Alligator sinensis. The sequence goes on from NW_005842606.1 coordinate 470,234, forward strand.
GTCCAGTGTTAGGACTCTTGAGACCTACATGCCTTTGTTGGGACCTTGGCTTTCCTAGCCTCTGCCCCTTTTTCTAGCTGTGCTCCTTAGTTTACGGCTACTACATTGTATCTCAGTTTATGGGCTCCAGCTCCTGCGTTGCCCTCTTGGGCATCTTGCCCCTCTTGGGCTTTGGGCCCCTAGTCTTGGTTTTGCCCCTCTCAGGCTCTGGCCCTAGCCTTCCTGACCTCGGGCCTCCTCTCTCAATTTTTCTATCTCAGGCTTTGACCCTCTCAGTTTCTGTCTGCTTGTGTTTTAAGCTCTGGCCTCTAGTAAGACCCAATATACCCACGTGCCCCTTGGGTACCCCTGTGACTTATCATGGCTTGATAAACAGGCCTCTCAGGCACTCCTGTGGCATTAACTGCAGTATGCCCCTTTGGCATCCAACTGTGGACTCCTTTTCTCTCCTTGTAGCCACTTCCAGTCCACCAGTGTAACTGATAGCATAAAGGCAGGCCTTTATCCTCTCTGGATAAACAAACATCATGGAAGAAAATGGTAAGTTGTCATTTTAACAAAAACATCCTCCTCACTCTAGGGAAACAAATATCAGAGTAGCCTTCCTCTTGGGTTCCTACTCCTTTGCCTTCAGTGTGCTCCAGCTCCTGTAAGGGTTTCTCGGGCAGCTGCTGTTTCTGGAGAGCTCAGCTCCCAGCCAGACACCCTTTACCTCCAAGCTGTCCTCTTATCTACTCTGGGTTGCCGCCTTATCGGAATAAAATGACTCACTAGCCCAAACAGATGTTTTCCTTTAGGGCTAATGGACAGCTCCGTTGTGCTCGCTGCAGCTTAGGTTCATTGCATTCTGTTCTCATGTCAGCTGCTTATCTGTCCACCCTGCAGGCTAGCCTGCTGTGTTCTTCCCATTTTCAGTAACAGGAGCCTCTGGCCCTTAATATTAAAAAAAAAAAGTAAAAATAAATTTAAATATCCAAGTTTGTTATATTGTTTATTGCGTAATGTCATATAGAACACAGCTTTAACATATTATGTCATATGCAGTAGTACTAACATGTCATGAAATAATGTAATGTACAAAATGAAAAATATCAAAACAAGATCTGTATTTTGAAACAAAACTTAAATGCTTTTTTTTAAAAATTTTTATTTTGATGGAAATTTATGAAAATATTTATTTCCAATCTAATAAAAAAGGAAAGCACATTTCAAAATGTCAAAGCTTTTTATGACATGGGAATTCTGAATTGTTATCACTTTTCAGTTACAGGGTCCTCATTTGAGACGTCTTAGAAGGACCTTTATTTGTATAGGGTGAGGACTCTGCTTTGTAAGTTTCCTCAAGAGGGAACCAAAAATTGATACCTAAATCACTAGTTACTTTGGAAAATTTGTACAGTCTTGCATTCATGTTGATCTCTGACAGATCAGAAATTTTATGGGGACAGACATGATATAAATATACAGGCCGACAGGGATATATTTCCCCAGAGTTTTACTTACATGTGAAATTCTTTGTAGGACTATTGGCTTTAACTTATTGCCAGTGATATGTCATCTTCAGTCTCTTGGATAAAAACAACATAAAAATTAATAATAGTCTTCCCATGATTCTTTAGAACTATATTATTTAGTTGAGTTAGCCTCTTTTATAGTGTATGATAGAAGGTCACTGGAGGAAAACAAGAAACTGTAAATATTTACCCACAAAGTCCGTAAAGCAGTTGCAGTAACATTGCCTCACATGTAAGCATTAGTCATAATGTGGGGAAAAGGCTGTACACTATAATTCATCGTGCCTACCATTTAAGTCTTCTCAGGGATTGCCAACAAGGGTGCCAAAACCTTGTAGGGGATTTTGGTGTGTGGACAAATGATGAACAGGAATTAGACTGAAATTTCCAAGTTGTTTTGTTGAAAGTCTTAGAGCATGAAAAGGGGTTGTGGCAAACATAAGAGTGACCAAAACCTGTTCTATATACCATCATATGAAAGTGGGGTGGGGAGAGAGGAGAAAAACAGCAAATATTTAAATTAATGCAAGAACCCAAAGTGTTAAGGGTTATGGGATACCTGCACATTCTTGGTTGTGATGTGGTGGTGTGTTAAATTTGATTAAGTGGACTCAGAGGGTAGGGGCCTAACTGTATCACTGTACAATATTAATGGCTAAACACAATTTGTCCTTTCAAGTACACAGATGGTAAATACAAAGTGCTTCAGCAAATTAGGAAATTCATTTCAAAATTTGGAAATGTGTTGCTTGATGTACACAGGAAAAAACATAGCATAAATCATAATGAAATTGAGTGGCTCAGGAAAACAAATTTAATACAAATTAAAGGTCCCTTTTTAAAGAGAGGAAAATAGTCTTGTGCAGTCTTTTTGATTGGGAAATAAATATACTTGTGTGGCTGGATTTTCAGTTACGTTCTATGAATGTTAGTCACTGTCCACTGTTGAAAAAACAGCCAAAAAAGGGAAGAATAAATAGTGTAGTAAGTATGGGAAAGGGTGTTGCTCTTACAGTCAAGTGGTCACTTACAGGCAGATACTTTCAGCTGGCAAGTTGGCCACAACAGCTAATGTTGTACACCCTGGCTCAGAGTGGAAGCAGACATTGCCTTTGTACCTCCATAAAATAATTTATGGCAGCACAAAAGCCAACCAAGCACATAAACATCTCCCTTGTTACACCTTAAATGATTCTGCGCTGAAGTTGGTTTCAATTTATGCTGCTATTTAGCAGCAGACATCTGTTTACTTTGTGATGACAGAGTGCAGGCAGCCTGGAGCTGCCCACACTCTCCAGTCATCCCAGGTAGGTGCTCCAGGGCATTGAGGGGCCCAATCCTGTGTACCCCAGGGATTCTCGTTCAGGATCAGGTCCCTTAAGCCCTGGGAGCACCTCCTCAGTTTTCCCTGCTTCTAGAGACATGCCCCCAGACATCTCTGGGGTGCTTCACAGTAAGTGAGAAAAATTGGGGTTTCTTCCAGGACATCCATGGTCCTGGGATATCTGGGATATGATCTATAAGCAGAGACAGTTAGGCTTTTTTCCCCTACTTGCTGAGACATGTCCCCGAGATCTCTGGGGCATGTCTCTGAAAGCAGGGGAAACTGGACAGGTGCTCCCAGTGATGAGGGGACTGATCCAGGGAATTCTGAGGGAATCTAGGACTGGGCCCTTCAAGCCCCAGGAGAACATGTCACCTGTCATCTCAGAGCATCTATGAGTGGGACAAGAGGTGACATGTTTTGCCCAGTGAAGTAGATCACTTGTGCCAGGACACATCCAAGCTCAGCTAATTCACTTCATGTGATAATGTCTATTAGTAGCCTCAGGTCCCAGTTTAGGGTGTCATCTGTCTGCCAGGGCTCTTTCCTTCATTAGGTCTTCTCAAGCTGGGCAGAGCTGGATTCTGTCATGCTAACACCACGTGGCACTGTTCTTTTTAGGTTCAGGTGAAAAGTATAGAGAAGAGGGAGGAGGAAGCAGGAGGAGGGGATGGAAGGAAATACAGAGCAGGGACTCATAGTTTCATAGCTGGTAGGGTCAGAAGGGACCTGAGCAGATCAAGTCCAACCCCCTGCCATGGCAAGAAAAGTACTGGGGTCAAACGACCCCAGCAAGGTGTTTGTCTAACCTCCTCTTAAAGACCCCCATGGTAGGAGCCAGCACCACTTCACTTGGAAGTTGGTTCCAGGTCCTAGCTGCCCTGACTGTGAAGTAGCACCTCCTGATGTCTAGTCTAAATCTACCCTCTGCCAGCTTGTGACCGTTATTTCTAGTCACTCCTGGTAGTGCTTGGGGGAACAGGGACTCCCCGCAATGCCTGCTGGTCCCCTCTGACTAGTTTGTAACAGGCCACTAGATCCCCCCTCAGCCTTCTCTTGTGGAGGCTGAACAGGTTCACGTCCCTTAGCCTCCTCCTGCCCTGCTGCCCCCTGATCATGTGGGTGGCCCTCTTCTGGACCCTCTTGATGCTGTCCACATCCCTCCTGAAGTGCGGCACCCAGAACTGGATGCAGTACTCCAACTGCGGCCTGACCAGTGCTGCATAGAGGGGGAGGATTACCTTCTTGGTCCTGCTTGAGATGCATCTGTAGATGCATGACAAGGTATGGCTGGCCTTCCTGACTGCGTCCCCATGCTGTCAGCCCATGTTCATTTTGGCATCGATAATGATTCCAAGATCCTTTTCTGCCTTTGCACTGACAAGAAGGGAGTTCCCTAGCCTGTAGGTATGCTGCTGGTTCTTCCTCCCCAGGTGCAGCACCTTGCACTTGTCAGTGTTGAAACCCATCCTGTTCTCATCAGCCCACCCCTGTAACCTGTCTAGGTCCAATTGCAGCCTATTCCTCCCTTCTAGCGTGCCCAC
>NW_005842606.1:474772-492078 GCF_000455745.1 Alligator sinensis
TCTAAGGATTTTGTGACCTGGTCATAGAAGGCCACCAGGTTGGTCTGACAGGACCTGCCTCTAATGAACCCATGTTAGTTGCCCCTAAGCATAACCTCCCCTGCTGGCCCCTAGTGGACATGCGCCAGGATAATTCTCTCAAAAAGCTTACCCAGGATCGAGGTAAGACTAACTGACCTATAGTTTCCTGGGTCCTCCTTCCTCCCTTTTTTGAAAATGGGGACCACATTGGCCCTTTTCCAGTCCTCTGGCACCAAACCAGAGCACCACGAGTGCTTGTAAAGTTGTGCTAGGGGTCCCGCAATGACCTCTGCTAATTCTCTCAGCACTCTGGGATGGAGGTCGTCAGCACCAGCTGTTTTAAATATGTCCAGTCCCTCCAGAAGTTCCCTGGCTAGATTCTCACTGACCCTAGGCCTGGATGCGCCTTCCCCGGGGCCTGAGGGGGTCCCGGTGGAGGGGCTGGTCTGGTCCCTGCTCAGGAAAATGGAGGCAAAGAAATCATTAAATAGGTTAGCCTTGTCGTCTGGTGCGACAACCAGATTTCCTAGTGTGTCTTGCAGAGGCCCCACGTTACTGGTACCTTCTTTTTGCCCCCTATGTATTTAAAAAAGGACTTCTTCTTGTCCTTTATCTGGGTAGCTAGTCCCAGTTCCATCTCCGCCTTGGCCTTCCTGACTGCCCCCCTACCGAGCAACTGAGGTATTGTCCTCGCTGGTGATGGCCCCTCCCTTCCATTGGGTGTACGCCTCCCTTGTAGCTAGGAGACGTTCCCGTATGCTTTTGGTGAGCCATGGGGGCTTTTGTGCCCTCTTGCCCCCTTTGATCCTTGTTGGGATCCACATTGTTCAACTAGTCAGAGGGGACCTCCCTTTGGGCCTGAAGGATCATCTCCTTAAGGAATGACCACTGTTCTTCGACACCCAACTCCCTCCCCTCCGGGACCTCAGTATTTCCCCAACTATTTGTACCTCATTGAAATCTGCCCTCACATATGTTAACCTGAAATCTCACTTATCCAATGGGAATGGTTATGTGTCCTTGTGGAACTATTTGTTTGCATGTCCCAATGATGAAGATTCACCAGTGAATGACATCCTATGAAGCAAGGTATAGACCTATTGGCCTTTCCTACAGGACTCTGCATATGAGTCTGCTTGCTAACTTCATTTCCCTAAAAACCCAAGGGATGGAGGGTAGCTAGGTGAAATAGATCCCCTCTCATTCCATTCAACAATTAAATCCTAATTTCTGGCTCGCTAATTAAGTCTGGGTTGTATAATCTGATGGTCATCTGTTTAGGCCAAAACATGGCCTTTTGGTTGCACTGCTAACCATTCTGGTTTAGACAAATCCAAGCTTTCAGTGTTCTTTTTATATCCATTCCATCAATGTTTATTGCTATAGTTTATTGTAACCTTTTGTAAACTTTCACCTGCTCTACAGTAGTTGAACTTGCAGTGAGTGTAGATCTGCTGGACAGATCCCTATTATTACAACGGCATATCTGAGATTTGTGTATGCATATGGCCTCCTAAAATGCTTACATTGTAAACAGATACAGCAAGTCCCATGATGGTTGATTTGGCCTAAAAAACTGGTTTTCTTTAGTCATTGGCACTTTGATTTTTGATATCTTGGAATTTACATATTGTATCACAGGGTGATGCCATCCAGGGCTCAACAAAATTCAGTTGCCTTGCTTCAGGGATGTGAAATCCATTAGTGTTTAATGAGCATACAGCTCTCATTGCTAATCTCAAATTGGTACTAGTTACTTCCCCACTCTGTGCTTTGGATTTGAACAGGCCATTTTGAACACTTACCTGCAGCAGGACCAGCGGTGAAGCCAGAACGTGAGGAGAGACCCGTGCGGCTCATCAGCCGTGCCTTTATACAGCTGCGGCCGGCCGGCCAGTGATGTCATCAGCAATCGCCAGCTGGCAGAAATAAAATGGGCCTCTGACAATTAAGAGGGAGGCAGATTGGTGCCGGCAAGAGCACCAGCAGGAGGTGTCTCTCCAAAGCTCCCACGGAAGCGAGAAGAGCCGGAGGCTGCTTCCCTCGGAGGGAAGAACTCTCCAGCACATGCTGCAAGCCAGAGACTACTGGCTGCAGTGAGAGGAGCCGAGAGCTGGAGGTGGCTCCCCATAACCAGGAACCCGGGCATAGGAGTAGAGGGGTGCAGAAAGACCCCAACACCAGTGGCAGCAACAGAGGGGCTGAAAAGGCCGACACAACTCCCTGTGCCAGACCAGGTGGGACCATCGGACGCCAGGAAAGCTGGACAGGTGTACCAGGTGGGAGACAGGAGGCAAGGGCAGTTTGAGGGGCTGCAAAGTACACCCATCAGCAGTGTGGTGCCGATCCAGTGAGTGACGAGGGGACAGGCATCCACCAGAGGACCACAGGTGGCCTGAAGAAACAAAAGGCTAGGTGATGAGGGAGAAGAGTTGTCGTGGAATCCGCGGGCTACCCCGGCCACATACAGGGCCTAACCTAGACCCATAGTGCCAAGGGCGGGTGGTTGGCAGCTAGGCAGAGGGGGCTCAGCAAGGGGACAGCTGGGTCCCTCAGAGTGTACCAGTGGTTTTCTTTGTATTTTATGTTTCCCCCTTTTGGAGGGGCTGAGGGTCAGAGCTTTTTTGGAGCCTTATTGTTACTTAAACCCCAGGGTTGGTTGCTAGCCTTAGGGAAAGGGTGGCGGCCTTGTAACTTGGGCAGGATACCTCAAGCTGCTTAAGCTTTAGCAGGGAGTACCGCTCCCTGTGAAAGTAATCAGGGGCTCAACGGTCGGGAACCTGGCCGGGAGGACAACTGTGACCTGTCAAAGCTTGGTGTAAGGGTGAGGTATAGGGGAGGTGGAGTCTCGCAGAAGACCGCCGGATAATCGTTCCACCGTCAGGAGACCCCAAGTGATTGGACCCTCCATTGAAATAATATTCAAAGTTGTGGCAGGTGAGATTGGGGAAGACGAAACCTGAAGCAAACACCTTATTGACGGACCACAGGGGATGGTAAGGTGCACACCATTGAACATCCGGGCCAGAGTCGCACGTGACCGGATGTTTGAGGCCAGACGGGCACAATAACTTTTGCTTTAGTACCCTTTCTGTGGTGTTTTATTAGTCATAGGACAAGTGGAACAGGGAGTCAAATCCCTGTTACTGAGAATGGGTGGAAAAACCTAGAAAACCAGCATGGCCCCTGCTACCTTTTGGGGTAGCAGTAGCCTGAAAGAGAGTTTAAGGAGAAACAGAGAACAGAGCTGCAAACTCAGCCCTAGCATGGACACTGCAGAAGCAGTGACAGACTCCTCCACCAGAGAGAGCATCATGGGTCAGTTGACAAGAGGAGGGGAGGGGCCAGAACATATAAAAATTTACATCAATTGAGAGAGGGGAACTCAGGCCCAGACAGCAGAAAAGGGCAAACTGTTCCCACCTAAAGTGAGGGAAGACCATGACGATGAGTAGCACCAAATGGTGAAGGCCTACTACAATACTGGGTTTGTGTTTACCTGTGTATGGAGTATGGGCACTTCTTCCTGGCCAGGAGAGAAGCATCTGCCCCAACTAGCATCTGCCCAGGGGGAGCAAGCCTGAAGGAAAAAGTTTCATATTACAGACTGCCTATTTACTCGGAGCAGGAATAAGTTGAAGCTAGAACTTAAGTTAGAATTGATTAGCAAGCGCAAAGGGTGAAGCTTCCTGTTAGAGACTGTGTCCAGTTACCCAGGGCAGGGATGAGCTTAAGTTGACCTAACAACCCAGTGGACCAGAAGTGGCTATACAGGAAGATGAGGAGGCCACATAAGAGGGTGCTTGACACTGGGGCTGTGTGAAACAATGCTGTTCTGTTTTGACTTCCATTTTGCCGTTTTGAAGGGACAGTGTTTCATTTCATTATTTCATTTCATTTCGAAGCACTGTTCTGTTTCATTTCATCGAAACTGTTTTGCCCATAGGCTATCATGGGGAATCACAAAAATGCCTATAACTTTGTCATTTCTTGCCTGATTCAAATGACAACAGCAGGGAAGATAGCCCCTGCTGAGGCCACAAAGCCTATCATGTTTCAAGAAGATAGATGCAAGGTTTTCTGAGAAACTGCACCTCAAATTGTTCAGAGCAAAACTCATGTCACTTGTATGTGTGAAGGCACAGAGGAGTAAAAAGAGCAGGCATGGTAACCCCTTCTGAGGCCATGAAGCCTGCCAGGTTTTAGGGAGAGAGGTACAGGGTTTTTTGGGAAACTGCACCTCAAGCTGCTGACAAGCAAAACTCATCACATGTGTGACTCTGTATGTGTGTTAAAGCATGCCCTCACTGGAGCTGGGGACTCTGCACAACATGGTAGTGTGCCCCAATGAGTCTCCTTCACCACTACAGCCTCAGCCTGGTCTACCACTTTAAATAACAACAGGTAAGTAAGCAGCACACTAGCACTAGCAGCATCTCAGGCAGCCAAACTGTGACAGAGCCTTTCTTTCCTTTCCTGCAGGAGCTGCTTCTCCAGCAGCTGCCAGAGAACTCTCCCTGCCAGCCCCAGCTCTGGGGCTTAGACATGCCCAGGGCCCTGCCTCCTTCCTCTCAGCTGACTGGGGGCAGGTACTAGGGGTGTTTGCCTAAGGACATGGCACTGGCAGACAAGGTTCTTTGGGTCAATCTGATATCTTTTAGTAGACCAACTGAATAGTTATAGAAATATATCATAGCAAGGTTTCAGGTTGAAAAACCCTTCATCAGGGTGAGGAAGCACCTGCGGTTGGTGTGTGTGCTGTTCCTGGATGAAAGAATAGTAAAGAAACCAGAGGCTGGCATGCAATGCAGGTAAGAAAGCCAGTCAGTGAAAATGGAAGTGGAGGTGCCAGGGGGTGAGGGACAGGCTGGGGTGGAGTGATGGAACGTGAATGGAATGCACACTGTGAAAGAAAGGACAGATTTCTTTTTTGTGGGAAAAGAATCAAAATAGACTAACAAAAAAGGTATTGGATCCCACTTGCTAGTAACAAGCTAGCAAGTAGGAAGTGGTAGGCTTTTTTTGATGCTTGTGAGGTGCTGGAAGACATAGCTCAGTATCTGACCCCAAGGCACAGAGAAAGCTCAGTTTAAACAATGCTGCTTTTTATGCTGTTTTTTCCATCCGTCCCCCAGAACACTGGGATTGGAAGGGACCTCAGGGAAGGATTACAGTCACTGACCAGCTACACAGTCAATATCAGGGCAGTCCTTCCCTCCTCTTCCCTCTCCCTCTCCTTAGTTTCTGTTTCCCTGCAAGCAAGCCCAGCTTCGAAACTCAAAATGTTTCGAAACTTTCAAAATATTTCAGGTGCCCTCATTTCATTTCAAGGCTATTTTGAAGCCTTTTGTTTTGTTTCAATTTTGCTGTTTCAAGCTCAAAACAAGTTGAAATGAAACACCCAGCGAAATTTCGCACAGCCCTGCTTGACATCCTGTAAGATGTACTCCAGTCTGAGAAATAGGTCAAGAGTCGTAGATATAAAAACCGGAAGGCTGGAACCTGAGCTGTGTGCGCAGAGCCTGAGGGCCTGCTCCTTCCTGTGCCTAAGGGTTAAGCCTTGGCCTTACCAGGCCATAGGCCCTGGATTCTAGACCCCAGATGGACAGAAGCCAAAAGGTGGTTAATGGACTGAGAGAAAGGACAGAAGGTGATGACCACAACCCAGAAGGACTGAAGCTCAAGAAAGGTCGGACAACTGGGCTCAGCTGGGTAGAAATCATGGTAGAGGGAAGATAGCCAGAAGGCAAGTGAACACCAGAAACCCTGATGGTTCAGGGGGAAAATGTTTTCAGGTTCCTCCCTAGTGCAGAGACAGGACACCTCCCAGATTAATTTTAACAACAAGGCATGGCAGGAAAATTGGAAAAGGGGAGGTTTACAGTGGACTGGGGGTGACAAGACACATCACAATGATGGAGGACCCCGTCCTCTTGAGTCCTGTCACAACAGGACAATTTTAAATATGGTCAATAATTCATTTTTCCTCTCTTCAGTCATATTCCCTTTATTTTGACTGATCCATTCTCTGCATTTGGGGAGAGCTTGCATCTGTTTTCTAATTTCCAATATTATGCATTTCCATCCCTGATTTCATCCTGGCCTGGGTCTTTCCATTTGATAGCACGTTCCTTTACTCATAATTCATATTGATTACTTAGTTCATATGAATCAAATCTATTCATTTACCAGTTAGGCCTCCATTCTGAATATTTTCTGCTGTATGATGAGAAAAAACTAGTTTATGCTCCAACACTGCTTTTTAAATGAACTGTATAGTCTTTGTATTTAGCTATAATGGCTGAAATCTCCAGTGCCTTAGCTGAAGTTGAGAAGCACTCCTTATTTTTCCCATGTTGGGTCTTTAATATACCTCATTTCCTTCAAAATTCAGTTGACCTGGAACACAGCTAGTCTTGATTCAACTTGATTTCCTAACATTGGCATTTTCCTACAGCTTGTCTTTTGAACCTTTGCTCCTCATGTCAGGTTGAAAACCTGTCTACAGGTTCCTCAATAATGAATGTTTTATGGTTATTAAGATAGACCTGTCTTACCATATGAAATGACTTGTTCTGCATTCATCTCTGTGGACTGAGGCATCTGGTTACCAGATGCTGAGAGAAAAGCAGAAGTTAGCAATTTCTTTCTGTTTCTCTGTCCCTGCATTTTTGTTTTTCCTGGGAAGAGAGAGGATTTTTTTAAGTTACTGAAAATCATTTTTATTTAAATAAAAAAAAAAAGAAATTATTTTTCTTATGAGATGAAAATCTCAATTGATTATACGTTCCCTTATTCAGTTCTATGTAGTATAAGATAGAGGTGGCGCACAAATTCTGAGGAGAGGCTGAGGGAACTGGGCTTATTTATTCTGGAGAAGAGAAGACTGAGGTGGGATTTGATAGCAGCCTTTAATTACATTATGTGAAGGGTGGTTCCAAAGAGGATGGAGCTAGACTGTTCTCAGTGGTGGCAGATAACAGAACAAGGATCAATGGTCTCAAGTTGCAACAAGGGAAGTTTAGGTTAGATATTAGGAAAAACTTTCTCACTAGCAGGGTGGTGAAGCATTGGAACTGGTTACCTAGAGAGGTGATGGGATGTCCATCTTCAGAGGTTTCTAAGGCCTGGCTTGACAGAACCCTGGGTGGAATAATGTTGGGGATGGTCCTGCTTTGAGCAGGGGGTTGGACTAGTTGACCTCTTGAGGTCCCTTCCAACCCCAGTTTTCTATGATTCTATGTTGTAGCTGTGATGATTCAGAAATTATGTGAGAGGCAAGGATTTCTTAGGGTGATATCTTTTATTGGACTAACTGCACAGTTGGGATACAGATAAACTTTAACTTTTTAACTCTATCCCAACTATGCACTTTATCTAATAAAAGGTATCACCCTAAGAAATCCTTGCCTCTCCCTTCTTTGTCTAATTTTAAGTGCTTTGGTATGTGGTTTGCTTTCTGTCTAGGTTGTAAATGTTTTCCAAGTCCTGCAAAGTCTTCTTTTGTCTGCTTTTGTTTAGTCAGAAGTCCATTCTCATACTGATGACCCAGCATGATTTGGAGAAACTGGCCTGAATTAATAGTACAGAACCAAACATTCTTGCATGTTAGGGAGTTAAAAAAAAACTGGACCTCCAGGGTGAGATTTTTCAGGCAAACTCAGCATTGTTCTACTAGAAAAACTCACAAGAACTTTCATTATTAACCTGAGTGGATATACAGTTAATACTAGTATTAAGTGCATTTGAAAATCCCATCCATAATGGTCTTTGTCCCTGTTATGTTTTGAGATTTACCATATTTATTTGAATATAAGATGACCTTGAATATAAGACAATGTCCAATAATTACTTTCTATATGGAAAATGTATATATTTGTGATAGGATCTAATTATTGGAGACTTTGTTATTTGTTCCCTTCCCACTGCTACATCAGGGAAAATAAATCTGGGGAATCAGGTAGCCCCTTGCCCTCTGACCTCCCCAACTCTTCTCCCTGCAGTCCCTTCCCCACCTTCCTTACTGTCAGGCCCTTCTCTCGTTCAGCACATGGGAGTAAGGAGCAAATCTGAAAACACTGATCTTGAAATAAGCATGCCTGTAGTAATTTTCCTATGTGCTTATAGGCAAATTAGTACAGTACAGGCAAGTTAGTACAGGTACCTATAGACTTAGTTCATCCAGAATGTATGCACTTTAACTTTTATGAAACCACGGAAAGTTTCAGCAAAGGTACTCCATAAACTTTGGGCACTCCAGGTACTCTGGGCTTGGGGCCTATACAAAGGATGCCTGCCATGGATTTAGAAGTATCTGAAGCCCCAGGCTAAAAAGTCTGGGAGGGAGGATACTTGCTGGTGGTAGTGCCACACAAGTTTGAATGACTGAGCTCTGCTCAGTTGATAGAACTTGGAACTGATTTGGCTAATTTGGCCTGAGACATGAAATTAAAAAAAAATCTGGTTGGTTCCCAAGAGCATCTTGGTCTTTTGGCTAAGAGAGAACATTTTTGGCACCAAAGGGAAGGTGTCAGGACTGGCTCTGACTCTCTTGATGCTGGCCTGGTAATGCAGTACCTCAAGGTGCTGTGACAGTTCCCTCCTTAGGGAGCAACAGCCCATTTATTTTAATGGACACACGCACACATGCACGCATGTGCACACGTGCGCGCCCCTCTCCAAGTACTGGCCTGGTATTGCAGTACCTTCAGGTCTGGTGCTCATTGCCTCCTAGGGGAACAACTGACCATTTTTTTAAGGGCCATGCACACAAAAAACAGTTCTTATCAGTATGCTTGCCCAATATGGGCCTTGTGTCTTAGTCATGCTCAGTGTTGGCTGCATTTTATCAACTCCATAGTTGGTTTCCATTACTGAGCACATTCTGCTTTTGGCAGCAGTTCAATGATGGACAATGTATTTAATGAGGTTTCCTTGTATGCAAAATATAAGATGTGGAGCTTTTCCCTCCCATGCTGATGTGGGGGGGGGGGAAGAGGGGGGAACCTCACCTTGTATTTGAGTAAATATGGTATGTCATCAGATACATATTTTATTTACTTTGTAAAGGAATGTGTCTTGTTTATCTGCATGAACAGTAGAGAGAGAGAGGAGGAACAATGAACTTTTCTCTCTTGATACTGCTAAATGATGGCAGAACAGCGCCCCAGTTTTTTTTGTCAAGATTGGATAGTTGAACAGAATGCCTACAACTTTCCATTATATATGACTTTTTTTTTAGTTTATTACTTTATAAATTTAGTTTGTACAAGTAAGAGGTATCTGATAGATTTAATGAAATAAGACTGAAATATCTGGTTTGATTTGGCCTTGTCTACTCATCTTGTAATACTGGTCTTTTCGGGCATTTATATACATGTTCTGTGAGGTGGAGCAGGGGCAGGTTCTAATTAAAGCACCTGGAGTGTCACGTGTGTGAGCATCCCCATGCTGAAAAATGCCGGTGGGGGCACTTTAACTAAAACTCATCAAACAAGCTTTTGTTAAAGTGCCCCACTGCCATTTTTCAGTGCCGGAATGCCCTGCCATTTTTAAGCATGGAGATGCTGATACACGTGATGCTGGAGTCTGCTGGAGCATGGTAATTATCACATTGGAGCAACCTCAATGTACGTGTACAGGTGCCCTTCTGTGCCTATAAACTTCAATTCTTCCAAATCTGCCTTCAGTTTCTATGCAACTAGTATTCAACTCAAGATGATATAAAATCCAGGCTGTGCTTCACTTAGCTATGACTTGAAACCTAAAACCTAACATATGACATCTATTTCTTTCTACCTGATACTGTCCAAAATAGAGTTTCTTGGGTGCAAAGTTCATGCTGGCAAGTTTTATTTTGGATACATCTGTACAAATATATATTGTCATTAGCTCACTACATAGTCTGCATCAGATGGTATGTAGATTACTCTGTATCTGAAAGTGAAATTGCTTGTGCATTTGACATGGACTGCATTTAGATGGATTTCAGATGGTGAAAATGGATTAATGTGTATGCTATGATGGAAATATCATCTTTTGGCCCATAACACCATATGTGGATCTGAACTGTCTGAAATGCAGAAGGTATGAATTCCAGAAACATGCATACAGCGGTCAGAGTTCAGAACACACCTAACTTCAATTACCTTATGGAAGCATGTATGTATAGGTCTAACAGCATGACTTCGCTCTGTAACAAGCAAAATTGATTCCATGTTCTCTAAAATAGTGTGTCCCACCAGATCCTGTGGTTTTTGCCTTCTACCTGTTCAACAGGAAGCAGTGGGGCTGCCAGGGCTCCTTGGCCAATCAGTGGCGGGGGGTGAACACAGTGAAAAGAGAAAGATTAAGGGAGTTGCTGCACAGCATACTCCTGGTGTGATTTAGATAGATCCCTACTTATTGGGCTCGACTTTTACTGAAATCACCTTTCACTCCTGTCACAATTTATTGTGAATGGTACCGTTGACCCCACACCTTTCCTCTCTCCATGGTCAACTCCCCCACCTCCCCTCCAAGCTCCCCTGTTTCTGAGTGATTGGGCTGTCCCTGGACTTCCTGGATCAGAATCCTTCAATTTATGGCACTCTTAGACTATAGCAAAAGTAACAGGTCCTTGTTTACCAATTATGTCTTTTCAGCAGGTCCAGCTGCTTGGCTTTCACTGTAGGCCTCTGTTTGGGAGCTGTGTCTGGTAGGTAAATACAGCAACTTAAAAACCCCTGTATTTGATTATTCAAAGGAACATAACATAAAGATGTAACCCGGGTGGCACCAGGGTAAGTGCTCCCTCCTCCAATGGAAGGGAAGTGCTGGTTAGGCAGGAGTGCTGCGAGAGGAAACTGCAACCGAAGCCCAGTTTCCTTCTGTTCCCTATAGAGACAAGCTGAGACAATATGGACTTAACTGTATACAGATTTATTAATATAAATAGACCAAGAGAAGCATATTAATAACATATTTACAAACATACAACTTTGCCATAAATCTATGCTCTGAGAGCAGAATCGGGGAGGGGGGGACCACTAAGGGTCCCGATCCCTCCCAGATCGCTCCATGCCATGCCGTTGGCACTGCATCCTGGCCCCTTGCCAGGGATTGGGGACCTGAGCTGCCTCGTGCAGCTCTCAGAGTCCCAGCTCCATGCACTGTCCTGTGCACTGACTGGAGATGCAGAACCAAGCTGCCTCATGCAGCTCCCAGGGTCTGGCTCCATGCACCAGCCCATGCACCGTGTTCCTGGCCACATGCCAGGGGTTGCAGACCTGAGAAGCCTCGTGCAGCTCCCAGAGTCTCACCTCTGTGCACCGATCCATTCCCCAATGCTGCGCTTCTCAGCGGCAGGGCTGTGGGTTGCGGCATCTCACTGCTCCCATCCAGCAAAGAGGGTCTTTGGGCATTTCAGGGCAACAGCTCTGCTAGCTCTTGCCAGCTCTTCTTTTGCCACTTCTTTGTCCCTCTACACAGCCGCCTGTGTGCTGGGTACACTGCTCTTTTATTCTTTTTGGAGGCTCCGTCCCCAGTTTGCAGATGGACCAATCAGGTTGAAGCAAGGTGCAGGCTTCAACCAGGTCTGGGTTCTCTGCTTTGCCCTGGGTAGGGGTGGGACAAGCCCCTCCCCAGCAATCGCCTGATTGGTAGAAGTGTTCCACCAATCACAAGGAGGATTCTTCAAGCCCAGATGCACCGGGCTGGTATCAGTAAGCTCACCAGAAAGAAAAGGACTAAAGCAACAAAAGTTTGTGTTGCATAAGTGTAATAATTAACTCAGAAGCTGGGCCTACTTAACCCTTATGTCTCAGCATTTGCAAACTCTGCTACAGACTTCTTCACTACAGACCCTAACTCCTTCTTGGTCTCTGCTTGTCTGATTCCAGGATATTCTTTTAATATCTCTTGAGTCATTCTTTATTCAGACTTTCACCTTGATTCCCAGATGATAAAAGAGGAATTTCCTTCCCTACCATAGGAACAGTCAGCAGGGGCAGATCCAGGTGGGGTGCAGTGGTATAGTTGCAGCCCCTTTGATTTCTAGTCCACTCAAAGTGTAAAAACAACTATTTGGCAGTAGGGCTGTGTGAAATGTTACCAGCTGTTTCATTCTGATGTTGTTTCAAGTAGTATCGAACTGAACTGCCCCCCCCCATACACACACCATATGCTATTACAGCATGTCATCTGTTCAGGTTGAGCCTTTTCTTTCAATTTTACTATGTTGCTCAAAATGGGGGAAGGAAGTGGAAAACCTCTCAAATAGCCTGAACAATTTGCATTGTTTGCGTCTATGTACATTTTATAGATTTCAGAGACTGGGCAGGACTAGTGGCAAGCCAGGGCAAATTAGAAACATCTCTTAGTTCCTCATTTAAACATGTTTCATTTGGCTTTTAAGTATGTCTTTGTAAATTCCTTCTGGTTTCAAGCTCCATCACTGTCTCTGTTTTTGGTCTTTCTGGCACTCTCTCTAAGCATGGCTTTTGTCCCTTATCACCTCATATAAGGGTCTTGTGTTCCAGGTGCCATGCCCCTCATGCTCAGTGAACCCTGGGAATTTAAGCATGTCTTTTTCCAGACCTCTAGCCTCTTGGCCTCTCTGACTTATAGTTTATGTATGAACCTTTCCCTTTCTCAGTTCTCTCATTATTTTTTGTGGAATGGGGATGTGACAAAAGTCCTATAGGGCAGGGGTGCTCAACCCTGAGCCCACAGGCCAGATTCAGCCTACAGAGTCATGTTATCCAACCCACAGGGCTTCCCATGGGTCTGCAAATTTGCAACAGGGGAGTGGTGACAATTAACACTACCACTGCTCCATTGCCAAATTTCTGGGCCCTGCATGGATGGATTGGGACGAGCCCCTGCCAGCCCCACAAGGTTGGTTTGGGTCCAGACCTCAGTAGCCACACACAGCTGAATTGGCCTTGCCTGGGTTAAAATAGTTTAAATTGCAACACTGTTGGTAATCCCAGAACACAGGTTGTCTTCATTTTTACCACAGCAAGCCAGACGATGGTTTTCTGAAAGCTTCAACATGTAGAAAGTCACACTTTGACTCTAAACAACACCTTGCTTTGGATAATAAGTACCATTCCATCCCTCACTTGATTGTCACCAGGTTCTCTGGTTGCTTAAATTAACACTTTGCCTGTTTTAGTAATTTTTAAGTGGTGCCTCTTTAGAAGTACATGCATGTCCTTGTAGAGCAGTGTTTTTTGATGTTTAAACCTACTGGACTTTTATACAATAAATTGTGCTATAGTACATACGAGGGGTACAGTGATAGAGATTTTGGGGGCCAGCACTGATAGCTAATTTTTAAGGAGGCATGTTGGCCCATACTGATCTGATTTCTGATGCAGCTTCATGCAGCTGGTAAGTCCATTGTGGTGGAAGGGGAGAGGGAAAGAAGAGGCTGGGGTGGGTCAGATCAATGCCCCTCACAGTGAAGGAGGGGGTAGGGACAGGGACAGGCACTGCCCAGACAGGGCAGGATGGGGCATGGAGTAGTGGCTCATCAGGGGGGTGGCTCTCACTGCTGCTTGCACCCTGGGAGGGCATGAGGGGTGCACCCCCGGATCTGTGTGGGGTGGGTGGGGTGGGGTGGGGCATGCCAGGGGCTGCAGCTACCCCAAATTTTGCTGTAGCCTCGCTCCCAGCACTGCTGCTGTACACCCAGTGCAGCCCTGCATCCACCCACACGCTGAGAAGAGCTGGGGTGTGCTGGGTGTGCAGTGGTGGTGGCGCTGGGAGCAGAGCTATGGCAAAATATGGGGTGGCTGCAGCCTCCTCCATAGCCCCCGAGCCCAGGCCCACCAAGAAGAGCCCAGCTGATACAGTCAATTTTCTTTATAGTGGTACCTATTCAATATTGGAGTGATGCATTGGTGCACTTCTAGTACATACCTTTTTTTAGGCAGTTGTAGTGCAATAATACTAATTACTCTCTGAATAGCTTGCTTATATCTCTCTTTGTTATTTATACCTGTGAGTGGGTGTTCCTAAAACCGACTGATAAAGAGAAATGTTTCAACTCTGAGCCTGTGTTTTTCTTTCCTGCCACGACTTGATGGGAGTTAATTCAAAGATAACACACGGATAACTCTGTGTTCTTAACTACAGTCTAAATGGGTTGTCTTATGCTTTTATTCTCTAAGTGCCTCTGTGTCTGGAGATTTGCTTATTCTCCAAAAGAATGCCCGATTCTGGTTATGAGGTAGCACAACACCTCAAGGTACTAGGTCCTTAATGTAAAAACCTACAAACTGAACTAATTGCTAATAAGTCCTCCCTCTCCCTCTGTTCTGTGGAAAACAAACTCAACACAGTCTATTTATAATCTGGCTGTCTGGCCAACAATCTGGTGGAAAAGGCCTCTAATTAAAGTTTGTCTACCTGGTCAAACAATCTTCAGTGTTAGTCTCTCCCAGTCACTCATTGGTACTCGCCTCCCGAGGGGACGCAACGCTGCTTTTTGGCTTTTCTCATGCCTCTGCACGAAGTCTATTGTATCGCTCTCCATCTCTGTGCTATGGAACTCCTCTCCCCATCTGGGGGAGATCTCATTTCAATCCTCGATCTTTTAATTGGGTCAGTTTCAATTATCAATTTGAAAGTCTCTTTGATCCTCAGGTGCGGTGGATATTCCTGGTGCTAGTTGATGATGTCATTCTCCCAGGCGTCTCGCCGCCGATCAGGTAAGTTTCTTTCTTTTAGCAAATCTCAGTAATGGGGCCACAGGGTCCCTGTTACAATACCTCTATATTGTATAGGTTTACATTTTTCTATTTAATAACATAATAAAAAATCAATACATTAATTCATAACAGATGTATATTTTCCAATCTTAATTTGTTCTCCCAAAGATTTTGGTAGATAAATCACTTCTAAAGTCTTTGTTCATCCATAAAATGTTTTCATTCCTGTGATTATTATTTTAGTCACTTTATAGACTGGGCTCTAATCCTTGTTGCTATCTGCCTGTATTCATTCCCAACATGTATACATATAAAAATCTAGCACTTCATAGACCAGTAACAGGTGACTTGAGATACAAGGCTATAACTTTTTGAGGGGTTCTCCTTATGTTATAAAACACAGGAGCCAAGTATCAGTTATGACTTCCTCCAAGGAAGAATTATAAGCCTTCAATGAAGTAACTTCTTTTTTTTATATAATATGTGGGTCTAAATCCTAGACAGTACCAAGCCAGGCACAATTTATCCTCCAGACTGCATACTTTAGCACCTACAGCAAGCTGGCCCTTTGGACTGACAGCTGTGTTGTTACAGGTTCATAGGAGTGAACTTCCTTGAAATCTTTGCAGACCCATGACAAAAATCACATTTTTGGTTTGGTAGTGATGCTCTTGTCCACTTTTTGAGAGGTTCAAAAGATTAAGATGGAAAGTTCAGCAAGTTTCTACTGTGGAAATGTTTATCCTAAGAAAGGAGAACATTATGGAGCATCTCAAGGGATAAAATAAATATCCTAATATCCAGCCAAAAACAGTACTGCAGATGTGGACACTTTGTATTAAGAGAGGCACAAGCCTGTCTTGCCATCTCTTACATCAAAAGCCACATTCTTATCATATAAGCTGTCCTCTTGTTACTAAGTGTACTGTATCAAGCATGTTTCATTTTGTGCCTGCAGTGCATCTGCAAGGAGGACAGCACATTGGGCTGCTCTAAACTTGGTAATAAGTGAAAAAATATGAATAACTATAAGTTGCCTCAGCCATTAACTAACGAAGCTAAGGGAGATGTTAATTGTGAAACAATAGCGGATGAATCATCCCTGTTTCTAAAGAATAAGAGTTCCAGTTCCAGAGCTTTAGCAGCTGCACCTGGGCTGCAGCAAGAATTCCATTTGCTAGCACTGAGTTCCTGTAAGGACATTCTCTTCATGCAAAAGTGTAAGATCCCAGGAGAGTTTGAAGTGTATATCCAAAATCCAGTGTCAAAACCTTCACCATACATAGCTTTTAAAGTTCTGTCAGAAACACGATGTGGGAGCCATCAGAGCTTAGTGAATAGCATACAAGAATATTAACTGTCTTAGACTTTATCTAATTATTTGCTCTGAAGCCAACAACATGTAAGACTTTATATTGAAATTTTATAGTGCCTGTATTACACAGAGTTGTACCTGATAAGTCTTACAATAACCCCGTTACAGAACTAACTAAACTTCTATGTTATGGATGAAGAAAACCAAAGACCAGAAGTTTATATGACAGTCATGGGACAAGAACCCAAGCCAAGGTTGAGCCATCTGTCACAAATCTTCCCAAAGCTCTCCCCCAGTGCTTGCCCCATGAAGGTTTCAGTTCCTGCCATAAACACAAAAGCAGTGGTGGTTATTTTGCTCCCTTTGCAGATGGGAACATCTGCTTTTCCTCATAAGTGGAGTGTCTCTGTTGTCAAGTGGAAGGTGATAGTGGACACGTCTACACGTGCCCCTACGGTGCTTTTGTTACTTCACCGTGCTGGTGGCACATGGTTATTTTTTGCTGCTACTGTTGCTGTAGTGCCACACTATAGTGAGAGAGCACATCGCTACAGTGACATAGTTTCATTGTCACGATTTGTGCCCACTGATGCTATGTCACTGTAGCACATTGCTACCATGATGTAGTGTCTCAGTTACATGTGCCCACTAAAGCCCAGTCTGTTGTTTTCCCTATGTGCTGTCTGATTTCCTCACAGAGTGAGGGCTGGCTTTCATTTACAGCTTTTGCCAGCATATACTAAACAGGAATGAGACTTTTGTTAATGTAGCAATGCCAGCACAAGTTGTAGTGTAGAAATGGTTATGCCAGCAAAACTGTTGTTTTGCTGACACATCTTGTTCTGTTAAGGAAACAGCCACTAGGTAACCTACACTGGTTAGACCCCTTATTTGTCAGTATGAGCTGTGTCTACATTAGGACTGTCTGGTGGCACAGGCATATGAATAAACCCTTTCCTGAACAAACAGTGTCTTCACAATGTCACACTTGAGTCTTCACTACAGCAAAAGGAAGGACCCTTGAGCTTTCTTCCTGGTACCCGGGAGAAGTCTGACATGGAAGACAAGGTTCAGAAAGAATAGAATCCTCCAAGAATCATCTGAGGAAATAAGTCATTGTGTTTTCATGTAGAAAATAAACCATCACTATGGTATCACAATTGAATCTGGATGAGGCTGGAACCACCCCCTGCTTGTTTCAGGCTGAGTGAACCACTGGGAAGGCCTCCAAGTATAATAGACTTGGTAATTCTGCCTGGATTTTAAAAGGGGAA